>NC_092290.1:21666741-21696741 GCF_036320965.1 Panulirus ornatus | reverse complement strand
TCCAGTAGAATATTCCCCTTACATAATCATTGCTGGTGGTTGATTAAGATTAACTGCACAACGATCTGTGTGGACTGACGGAGATCATGAACCTTGTATAACGATTTACAGGGCCAACCAACACATTACTGTATGAAATGTAATAAAAAACGAATTGAACAACGTACGTTTAGGTCTTCTTACGGTCACAGAACAAGGGTGATCGGTTTTCAATGATCATTTCCAGTACGTCTTTCATGAATTTTGTTTGACCAGAATTCCAAGCTGAACCCGAGAGCGTTACTAAGCATCAGTGTACTAGCTTTTATATATATAGGTACTTCCAACCAGTTCTTGGATATCATCAACCATTATTTTCTTTCTATTGTATCCAACGTGTCTGTGGGGAGGTGGCGAATATTCTGGGAGCGATGAAGAATGTGTGGAAGGCGAGAACGTTACCTCGGAGAGCAAAAATGGATATTTGAAGGAATAGTGGTTCCAACAATATTATATGGTTACAAGGCGTGGGCTATAGACGGGGTTGTACGAAGGAAAGTGAATGCTTTTGAAATGAAATGTCTGAGGAAAATATGTGATGTGGGATGGTTTGATCGAGTAAGTAATGAAAAGGAAGGAGAGTGTGGTTGAGAGAGCAAAAAATGGTGTGGTTAAATGGTTTGGATATATGAAGAAAATAAGAGAAGAAAGGTTGACAAAGAGGATTTATGTCAGAGGTGAAGGGAACAAGCAGAAGCGGAGGACCAAATTAGAGGTGGAAAGATTGAGTAAAAAACGTTTTGAGCGATCGGGGCCTGAACATGAAGGAGGGTGAGAGATGTGCAAGGAATAGAGTGAATTGGAATGATGTGGTATACCGGGGTCGACGTGCTGTCAATGGATTGAACCAGGGCATGCGAAGCGTCTGGGGTAAACCATAGAAATTTTTATGGGGTCTCGATGTGGAAAGGGAGCTGTGGTTTCGGTGTATTATACATGACAGCTAGAGACTGAGTGTGAACGAATGTGGCCTTTGTTGTCTTTTCCTAGCGCTACTTCGTGCACATGTGGGGGGAGAGGGTTTTCATTTCATGTGTGGCGGGGTGGTGACGGGACTGAATGGGGGCAGACAGTATGAATCATATATATATATATATATATATATATATATATATATATATATATATATATATATATATATATATATATATATATATATATATATATATATATATATATATATATTGAAAGAAAGAATATATATATATATATATATATATATATATATATATATATATATATATATATATATATATATATATATATATATATATATATATATATATATATATATATATTGAAAGAAAGAATATATATATATATATATATATATATATATATATATATATATATATATATATATATATATATATATATATATATATATATATATATATATATATATATATATATATATATATATATATATATATATATATATATATTATCCCTGGGGATAGGGGATTAAGAATACTTCCCACGTATTCCCTGCGTGCCGTAGAAGGCGACTAAAAGGGGAGGGAGCGGGGGGCTGGAAATCCTCCCCTCTCGTTTTTTTTTTTTTTAATTTTCCAAAAGAAGGAACAGAGGGGGCCAGGTGAGGATATTCCAAAAAAGGCCCAGTCCTCTGTTCTTAACGCTACCTCGCTAATGCGGGAAATGGCGAATAGTTTAAAAGAAAGAAAGAAAATATATATATATATATATATATATATATATATATATATATATATATATATATATATATATATATATATATAATATATATATATAAATATATATATATATATATATATATATATATATATATATATATATATATATATATATATATATATATATATATATATATATATATATATATATATATAACCAGGCTTGCGCAAAAGATGCCTGTGGCATGAGAAAGGTGGGAGGTGGGCAGATTAGAAAGGGTAGTGAATGGTGGGCTAAAATAAGATTGTTAGTGAAAGAGAAGAGAGAGGCATTTGGACGATTTTTGCAGGGAAATAGTGCAAATGACTGGAAGATGTATAAAAGAAAGTGGCAGGAAGTTAAGAGAAAGTTGCAAGAGGTGAAAAAGAGGGCAAATGAGAATTGGGGTGAGATAGTGTCATTAAAGTTTAGGTAATAAAAAGATGTTTTGGAAGGAGGTAAATAAAGTGCGTAAGAGAAGAGAACAAATGGGAACATCGGTGAAGGGGGCTAATGGGGAGGTAATAATAAGTAGTGGCGAAGTGAGAAGGAGATGGAGTGAATATTTTGAAGGTTTGTTAAATGTGTTTGATGATAGAGTGGAAGATATAGGGTGTTTTGGTCGAGGTGGTGTGCGAAGTAAGAGAGTCAGGGAGAATGGTTTGGTATGCAGAGAAGAGGTAGTGAAAGCTCTGCGGAGGATGAAAGCCGGCAAGGCAGGGTATTTGGATGGTATTGCAGTGGAATTTATTAAATAAGGGGGTGACTGTGTTGTTGACTGGTTGGTGAGGATATTCAGTGTATGTATGGTTCATGGTGAAGTGCCTGAGGATTGGCGGAATGCATGCATAGTGCCATTGTACAAAGGCAAAGGATGTAAAGGTGAGTATTCAAATTACAAAGGTATAAGTCTATTGAGTGTTCCTGGGAAATTTTATGGGAGGGTGGTTTCAGAAGTGGTAGAGGATGTGTGGATCAGGTGTTTGCTTTGAAGAATGTATGTGAGAAACACTTATAAAAGCAAATGGATTTGTATGTAGTATTTGTGGATCTGGAGAAGGCAGATGATAGATTTGATAGAGATGCTCTGTGGAAGGTATCAAGAGTATATGGTGTTGTAGGTAAGTTGCTTGAAGCAGTGAAAAGTTTTTATCGAGGATGTAAGGCATGTGTACGAGTAGGAAGAGAGGAAAGTGATTGGTTCCCGGTGAATGTCGGTTTGCGGCAGGGATGCGTGATGTCTCCATGGTTGTTTAATTTGTTTATAGATGGAGTTGTTAGGGATGTGAATGCAAGAGTTTTGGAGAGAGGGGCAGGTATGCAGTCTGTTGTGGATGGGCAGGCTTGGAACGTGAATCAGTTGTTGTTTGCTGATGATACAACGCTGGTGCCTGATTCGGATGAGAAACTGCAGAAGTTGGTGACTTAGATTGGTAAAGTGTGTGAAAGAAGAAAGCTGGGAGTAAATATGAAAAAGAGCAAGGTTATTAGGTTCAGTAGGGTTGAGATTTCAAGGTTGTGGGAGCGTTGAAGAATGTGTGGAAGGCGAGAACGTTCTCTCGGAGAGCAAACATGGGTATGTTTGAAGGAATAGTGGTTCCAGCAATGTTACAAGGTTGCGAGGCATGTGCTATAGATAGGGTTGTGCGGAGGAGGGTGGATGTGTTGGAAATGAAACGTTTGAGGACAATATGTGCTTTGAGTGTGTTTGATCAAGTAAGTGATGAAAGTGTAAGAGAGATGTGTGGTAATAAAAAGAGTGTGGTCGAGAGAGCAGAAGAGGATGTATTGAAATGGTTTAGTCACATGGAGAGAATAAGTGAGGAAAGATTGACAAAGAGGATATATGTGTCGGTGGTGGAGGAAACGAGGAGCAGTGGGAGACCAAATTGGACTTGGAAAGATGGAGTGAAAAAGATATTGAGCGATCGGGGCCTGAACATACGGGAGGGTGAAAGGCGTGGAAGGAATAGAGTGAATTAGAACGATGTGGTATACCGGGGTCGACTTGCTGTCAATGGATTGAACCAGGTCATGTCAAGCGTCTGGGGTAAACCATGGAAAGTTTTGTGGGGTCTGGATGTGGAAAGGGAGCTGTGGTTTCGGTGCATTACACCTGACAGTTAGAGACTGAGTGTGAACGAATGTGGCCTTTGCTGTCTTTTCCTAGCACTACCTCGCGCGCATGGGGGGCATTTCATATGTGGCAGGGTGGCGACGAGAATGGATGAAGGCAGCAAGTATGAATATGTACATGTGTATATATGTATATGTCTGTGTCTGTATATGTATTTATACGTTGAAATGTGTGTGTGTGTGTGTGTGTGTGCATGTGTGGGCCTTTATATATATGGATGTGTGTGTGGGTGGGTTGGGCAATTCTTTCGTCTGTTTCCTTGCGCTACCTTGTTAACGAGGGAGACAGCGACGGTTCGTGTATCTCAGCATTGAGTACATTTTATAACAGATTGTAAACAAAATCAGGACTGGCCTCTCCGTAGACTTCACGTCGTACAGAAAAAGCTCTCTAAAGTTTCCGGTGGGAAGTGACACCTTACAGGGATATTTTACTCATCTACTTTCATGTATGTGTACTTCTGTGAGTTACTTTGTGCATACATATATATATATATATATATATATATATATATATATATATATATATATATATATATATATATATATATATATATATATATATATATATATATATATATATATATATATATATATATATTAATATATATATATATTCATGAGTATATGTCCGTTCATAGCTTTCTATTTATATGGTAAGAGGAACGCATTCTACACTCGTGTGACTCCATATCTCATTTGTGTATTTGTGTGTGCGCGCGCGTGCGTGTCTGTATGTGTATGTGTGCGTGTGTGTGTGTGTGTGTGTGTGTGTGTGTGTGTGTGTGTGTGTGTGATTCCAAATTCTAATTATTTATCTATAATGTGTGGGGAGTTTGTTTACACTCGTGGGGCCCCATCTCTTGCATTCAAGATTCCTTACTACGAAACAACTTTTGAATTTCTGGATGCTGTTTAGACTTCCCACATCTTCATTCACTTCATTCTATCCATCCAACTCTCCTATGCTAGAGAAGTGCTTTTCGTTGCTTTATTAACAAATATCTTGGTTTTTTCTTGTTGTCCTGTGACTTTTCTACCCCTAATATCTCGAGGAACTGTACTCGACCACATTAATCTGTTTTATAATCTTAAATGTTGTGATAACGACACCTTTCCAATGTAACTAATGGCTTTTAAATCAGGTCCCATCTTTGTTGCTCTCCTCTAGACCTTCTACGTCAACTCTTTACACTTCTTTAGGTGCGGTGACTAAACATGAGAGGCATATTCTAGCTTCAGCCTCAAATACGCTGTGAAAAGTTCTTTGAATATTTCCGACTACATGAAGCTGATTGTAGTTCTAATATTTACAAGCCGACACTTGGATTCTTAACGATTCTCCAAAAGTGCAACTTTGGCAAAAGGCTAAGGACAGTGTCAACTCTAGTGTCTTTCTTACACATGTTCCTGCAGCTTATATCCTGCAAGTAGACCATCATACCAAGGCCTTCTTTCACCGTGACCCATTCTCAATCCTTTACATTTACTTGGGTTGAAATCGAGATCATCTTCTTAGTTTATGCAATCATACACGCATTTCACTTCCCTTATAACCATTGCATCACATGCAAACGTATTCAGTTAGTGTGTCGTACAAGGCTACTAAACGGGAAGGGAGCGGGGGGATGGAAATCCTCCCCTACAGTTTTAACTTTTACAAAAGAAGGAACAGAGCAGGGGCCAAGTGAGGATTTTTTCGTCTTAGGCTCTGTTCTCTGTTCTTAACGCTACCTCGCTCACGTGGGAAATGGCGAATATGTAAGAAAAAAAAATATATACTTATATATATATATATATATATATATATATATATATATATATATATATATATATATATATATATATATATATATATATATATATATATATATATATATATTAAAAAAGGGGGTGACTGTATTGTTGACTGGTTGGTAAGGTTATTTGATGTATGTATGACTCATGGTGAGGTGCCTGAGGATTGGCGTAATGCGTGCATAGTGCCATTGTACAAAGGCAAAGGGGATAAGAGTGAGTGCTCAAATTACAGAGGTATAAGTTTGTTGAGGATTCCTGGTAAATTATATGGGAGGGTATTGATTGAGAGGGTGAAGGCATGTACAGAGCATCAGATTGGGGAAGAGCAGTGTGGTTTCAGAAGTGGTAGAGGATGTGTGGATCAGGTGTTTGCTTTGAAGAATGTATGTGAGAAATACTTAGAAAAGCAAATGGATTTGTATATAGCGTTTATGGATCTGGAGAAGGCATATGATAGAGTTGATAGAGATGCTCTGTGGAAGGTATTAAGAATATATGGTGTGGGAGGCAAGTTGTTAGAAGCAGTGAAAAGTTTTTATCGAGGATGTAAGGCACGTGTACGTGTAGGAAGAGAGGAAAGTGATTGGTTCTCAGTGAATGTAGGTTTGCGGCAGGGGTGTGTGATGTCTCCATGGTTGTTTAATTTGTTTATGGATGGGGTTGTTAGGGAGGTGAATGCAAGAGTTTTGGAAAGAGGGGCAAGTATGAAGTCTGTTGTGGATGAGAGAGCTTGGGAAGTGAGTCAGTTGTTGTTCGCTGATGATACAGCGCTGGTGGCTGATTCATGTGAGAAACTGCAGAAGCTGGTGACTGAGTTTGGTAAAGTGTATGAAAGAAGAAAGTTAAGAGTAAATGTGAATAAGAGCAAGGTTATTAGGTACAGTAGGGTTGAGGGTCAAGTCAATTGGGAGGTGAGTTTGAATGGAGAAAAACTGGAGGAAGTGAAATGTTTTAGATATCTGGGAGTGGATCTGGCAGCGGATGGAACCATGGAAGCGGAAGTGGATCATAGGGTGGGGGAGGGAGCGAAAATTCTGGGAACCTTGAAGAATGTGTGGAAGTCTAGAACATTATCTCGGAAAGCAAAAATGTGTATGTTTGAAGGAATAGTGGTTCCAACAATGTTGTATGGTTGCGAGGCGTGGGCTATGGATAGAGTTGTGCGCAGGAGGATGGATGTGCTGGAAATGAGATGTTTGAAGACAATGTGTGGTGTGAGGTGGTTTGATCGAGTAAATAACGTAAGGGTAAGAGAGATGTGTGGAAATAAAAAGAGCGTGGTTGAGAGAGCAGAAAAGGGTGTTTTAAAATGGTTTGGGCACATGGAGAGAATGAGTGAGGAAAGATTGACCAAGAGGATATATGTGTCGGAGGTGGAGGGAACGAGGAGAAGAGGGAGACCAAATTGGAGGTGGAAAGATGGAGTGAAAAAGATTTTGTGTGATCGGGGCCTGAACATGCAGGAGGGTGAAAGGAGGGCAAGGAATAGAGTGAATTGGAGCGATGTGGTATACCGGGGTTGACGTGCTGTCAGTGGATTGAATCAAGGCATGTGAAGCATCTGGGGTAAACCATGGGAAGCTGTGTAGGTATGTATATTTGCGTGTGTGGACGTATGTATATACATGTGTATGGGGGTGGGTTGGGCTATTTCTTTCGTCTGTTTCCTTGCGCTACCTCGCAAACGCGGGAGACAGCGACAAAGCAAAAAAAGAAAAAAAAAATTATATATATATATATATATATATATATATATATATATATATATATATATATATATATATATATATATATATATATATATATACAATAAGATGAATATCACGTGAAGCATGAATATTTTCATTATGGATGTATGTATATATAAAGATTGAAGATATGGATCCTTTTACATATGCAGTACTTTGATGGTTTACAACCTTACTAGAGCGATAAACGTATACGCACGCGACTATGTACACCATCAATAGTTCACATTAATTCTGGCGTTCCTGTTGTCCCCAGCACCTGTCCCTCTGACTCACACTAATCCCTCCCTCCCTCTCTCTGTCCCCACTCTCTCTCCCCCCTTGTCCCCAGCCACACACACCTCCCTCCCTGCCCGGATCATGTTGCTGTCTTTGAAGTGGAGTCCGACACTTCAATCTCAACTAATGGAAGCAACTCAAGTGTGTCAAATTAAGGTGTTGTGTAGCTGACCAGTGGGTGAGAGTAGGGTGAGGGAGGCAGAGTCCCAGGTAGGAGAGGGAGGCTGTGGGGGGGTGGGAAGAGAGTGTGCGGAAGAGGTCACTGGTGAAGCAAGGGAAGTGGAGGAGCAGACAGCTGGGGAGTAAATGGCGATAAGAGGAACATATGAAGATGAGTAAAGTGAGAAGGAGTAAGAATAGGGAAGTAAGGTGAAGGAAATGAAGATGACCTGAGATGGGGTAAGTAATGGTGAGGAGAAAAGAGACAGTGGTAAACTAAGGAGCGGTGTTGATGATGAAGGAAAGGTAAGGTAAAGTGAAGGGCTGCAGTGCTGTGTTGAGATTAAGCTTTAGTTAGGATGATCATGTGAAGTGTGAAAAGTGGTTATGATGGAAATGGTAAGGTTTAATTGTGATGCGAGTAACGTTGGCTGGTAATGCTGAGAGTTTTTAGTGATGCGGAGAGTGATCATCAGAAGTATATGGTGTATTGATGTAAAGAGTAAGGCGTAGTGATGTAGAGAGTAAGGCGTAGTGATGTAGAGAGTAAGGCGTAGTGATGTAGAGAGTAAGGCGTAGTGATGTAAAGAGTAAGGCGTAGTGATGTAGAGAGTAAGGCGTAGTGATGTAGAGAGTAAGGCGTAGTGATGTAAAGAGTAAGGCGTAGTGATGTAGAGAGTAAGGCGTAGTGATGTAGAGAGTAAGGCGTAGTGATGTAGAGAGTAAGGCGTAGTGATGTAGAGAGTAAGGCGTAGTGATGTAAAGAGTAAGGCGTAGTGATGTAGAGAGTAAGGCGTAGTGATGTAAAGAGTAAGGCGTAGTGATGTAGAGAGTAAGGCGTAGTGATGTAGAGTAAGGCGTAGTGATGTAGAGAGTAAGGCGTAGTGATGTAAAGAGTAAGGCGTAGTGATGTAGAAGAGTAAGGCGTAGTGATGTAGAGAGTAAGGCGTAGTGATGTAAAGAGTAAGGGTAGGAAGTAAGGTAGCGTAGTGATGTAAAGAGGGTAAGGCGTAGTGATGTAGAGGAGTAAGGCGTAGTGATGTAAAGAGTAAGGCGTAGTGATGTAGAGAGTAAGGCGTAGTGATGTAGAGAGTAAGGGTAGTGATGTAAAGAGTAAGGCGTAGTGATGTAGAGAGTAAGGCGTAGTGATGTAGAGAGTAAGGCGTAGTGATGTAAGAGTAAGGCGTAGTGATGTAGAGAGTAAGGCGTAGTGATGTAGAGAGTAAGGCGTAGTGATGTAGAGAGTAAGGCGTAGTGATGTAAAGAGTAAGGCGTAGTGATGTAGAGAGTAAGGCGTAGTGATGTAGAGAGTAAGGCGTAGTGATGTAGAGAGTAAGGCGTAGTGATGTAGAGAGTAAAGTAATACATGATGAAGGTTGAGAAATGTCTTTACGTGGAGGGTAGAGTAATGGGAGGATGATCACCTGGTAAGGAGGACGACTTAAATTACGAGGCTGCTGGGGTAATACCTGGATTTCTGTAATAATTAAACTATCCTGATGGACACACTAAGGAAAATGCATCTTAAAAAGGTCAAGAAAAATTCCATCATGCTGGATGTTCTCTAGACACTTGGCAACAATGGATAGGTTGTGACTTATACATCCTGTAGCTCAGTTGAATATAATGATGTAGCTGTGTCCTAGCTAGCTATACTGAGTAATAACCCTCTTCTTATATTAGTATGACGTGTTCAATTTCTGACCAAAATACCTTTCACTATATTATTCAAGCTCTGTGATCTTGTTTACTTACTTACTTAATCAATTACTTATGTCACAGAATCTGTCGAGAACAACATACGGTACATATTCTGTAACCCTCATCGTGCGGGGACACACGCTACGTCTTGATATACTTGGTATATATGATTTCGAACTCCTGATTATTCTTTATTCTATATCAAACAACTTGCATAACCTTAGAAGGATTACTCGAAAAAAACTTCTCTCCAAATGTTCATTTTAAAAAAGTTTTGTATCAGCAGCATTATTCATTTCTTGCTAAAGAACGCTTTCTTCAACTCATTACGTAACCTTGCATATGACCTTCCTCTGCTTACAATATGTGTTGAAAGGGTTATTCTGGTAGATACTTCTTAATGATTATTTCAGTTAACAATTTGTCTCATTTAGAATAACGTTTGCGAGGTAGCGCAAAGAGAAAGACGAAAGAATGGCCCAACCCACCCACATACACATGTATCTACATACACGTCCACACACGCTCATATACATACCTATACATCTCAACGTATACATATATATATACTTAGAAAAGCGAATGGATTTGCATGTGTCATTTATGGATCTGGAGAAGGCATATGACAGAGTTGATAGAGATGCTCTGTAGAAGGTATTAAGAATATATTGTGTGGGAGACAAGTTGTTAGAAGCAGTGAAAAGTTTTTATCAAGGATGTAAGGGATGTGTACGTGTAGGAAGAAAGGAAAGTGAATGGTTCTCTGTGAATGTAGGTTTGCGGAAGGGGTGTGTGATATCTCCATGGTTGTTTGATTTGTTTATGGATGGGGTTGTTAGGGAGGAGAATGAAAGAGTTTTGGAAAGAAGGGCAAGTATGCAGTCCGTTGTGGATGAGAGAGCTTGGGAAGTGAGTCAGTTGTTGTTCGCTGATGATACAGCGCTGGTGGCTGATTCGTGTGAGAAACTGCAGAGGCTGGTGACTGAGTTTGGTAAAGTGTGTGAAAGAAGAAAGCTGAGAGTAAATGTGAATAAGAGCAAGGTTATTAGGTAAAGTAGGGTTGAGGGACAAGTCAATTGGGAGGTAAGTTTGAATGGAGAAAAACTGGAGGAAGTGAAGTGTTTTAGATATCTGGGAGTGGATTTGGCAGCGGATGGAACCATGGAAGCGGAAGTGAATCATAGGATGGGGGAGGGAGCGAAAGTTCTGATAGCGTTGAAGAATGTGTGGAAGTCGAGATCACTATCTCGGAAAGCAAAAATGGTTATGTTTGAAGGAATAGTGGTTCCAACAATGTTGTATGGTTGCGAGGCGTGGGCTATGGATAGAGTTGTGCGCAGGAGGGTGGATGTGCTGGAAATGAGATGTTTGAGGACAATATGTGGTGTGAGGTGGTTTGATCGAGTACGTAATAATAGGGTAAGAGAGATGTGTGGTAATAAAAAGAGTGTGGTTGAGAGAGCAGAAGAGGGTGTTTTGAAATGGTTTGGTCACATGGAGAGAATGAGTAAGGAAAGATTGACAAACAGGATATATGTGTCAGAGGTAGAGGGAACGAGGAGAAGTGGGAGACCAAATTGGAGGTGGAAAGATGGAGTGAAAAAGATTTTGAGTGATCGGGGCTTGAACATGCAGGAGGGTGAAAGGCGTGCAAGGAATAGAGTGATTTGGAACGATGTGGTATACCGGGGTCGACGTGCTGTCAATGGATTGAACCAGGGCATGTAAAGCGTCTGAGGTAAACCATGGAAAGTTCTCTGGGGCCTGGATGTGGAAAGGGAGCTGTGGTTTCGGTGCATTATTACCTGACAGCTAGAGACTTAGTGTGAACGAATGGGGCCTTTGTTGTATTTTCCTACCGCTACCTTGCACACATGAAGGGGGAGGGGGTTGTTATTTCATGTGTGGCGAGGTGGAGATGGGAATGAATAAAGGCAGACATTATGAATTATGTACATGTGTATATATGTATATGTCTGTGTGTGTATATATATGTATACGTTGAGATGTATAGGTATGTATATTTGCGTGTGTGGACGTGTATGTATATACATGTGTATGTGGGTGGTGGGTTGGGCCATTCTTTCGTCTGTTTCCTTGCGCTACCTCGCTAACGCGGGAGACAGCGACAAAGGATAATATATATAAATAAGTAAGTAAATATATATATATATATATATATATATATATATATATATATATATATATATATATATGTACGTGTACAACTTCTCTAACGATTATCAAAAGATCAGAACTACGACGCACAGTAACGCTCCGCAGGCACCGTCCGACCGCACCACGCCTGACCCCAGGGATGGACGCAGGGGGGCCTGATGTTGGGGTCCAAGTGTTTTGATTCGGGCCTCAATCTGTTCCGAAAATCAATACGGCTCGAGAACGGAGCGACATTTTTCATCATCTAATTCGCCTCTCGTGTGTTTTCCTAATCCGTTTGAGTGTAAAAAACATGAGTGGACAAAGGGAATCAAGGATTTCAGGAATGGAAGGCAAACACATTGATGCGATGCGTTGAGGAGGGGAGGAAGAGGGACGGGCAAGGGAGGCAGGAAGCAAACGCAGAATGAGCCAGAGAGGCGGGGGGGGGAGAGAGAGAGAGAGAGAGAGAGAGAGAGAGAGAGAGAGAGAGAGAGAGAGAGAGAGAGAGAGAGAGAGAGAGAGAAATTAGGGAGATGCATAGGCCTGTTGGACACGAAACAGAGGAGGAAACAGGATTAATCATAGCTCGAGAAATGTGACAAGCGAAGGAGTCATATAATGTGTTGATAAAGGTGAGATTTTCTTTGGATACAAGTAAAGAAAAATCACTTACCATTTAATGACAAAATTCTATGCGCTCGGAAGGTAATGGTAAAATCTTTATTTCCTTAATAAAGAAAAAGATAATAATGTCATGTGAACTAAGCCATGTCAAGATATACAGATTATTATCAAAATAATGTTGTCTTCGTACGTGTTTGCATTTTGGATATATGATTTCCCTCTTCCTTAAATAGTCGTATATATATATATATATTTCTTTCTTTTAAACTATTCGCCATTTCCCACATTAGCGAGGTAGCGTTAGGAACAGAGGACTGGGCCTTTTTTGGAATATCCTCACCTGGCCCCCTCTGTTCCTTCTTTTGGAAAATTTAAAAAAAAAGAGAGGGGAGGATTTCCAGCCCCCCGCTCCCTCCCCTTTTAGTCGCCTTCTACGACACTCAGGGAATACGTGGGAAGTATTCTTAATCCCCTATCCCCAGGGATAATATATATATATATATATATATATATATATATATATATATATATATATATATATATATATATATATATATATATATATATAATTGATTGAGAGGGTGAAGGCATGTACAGAGCATCAGATTGGGGAAGAGCAGTGTGGTTTCAGAAGTGGGAGAGGATGTGTGGATCAGGTGTTTGCTTTGAAAAATGTATGTGAGAAATACTTAGAAAAGCAAATGAATTTGTATGTAGTATTTATGGATCTGGAGAAGGCATATGATAGAGTTGATAGAGATGCTCTGTGGAAGGTATTAAGAATATATGGTGTGGGAGGAAAGTTGTTAGAAGCAGTGAAAAGTTTTTATCGAGGATGTAAGGCATGTGTACGTGTAGGAAGAGAGGAAAGTGATTGGTTCTCAGTGAATGTAGGTTTGCGGCAGGGGTGTGTGATGTCTCCATGGTTGTTTAATTTGTTTATGGATGGGGTTGTTAGGGAGGTAAATGCAAGAGTTTTGGAAAGAGGGGCAAGTATGAAGTCTGTTGGGAGACAGCGACAAAGTATAATAAATATATATAAATAAATATATATATATATATATATATATATATATATATACATATATATATATATATATATATATATATATATATATATATATATATATATATATATATATATATATATATATATATATATATATATATATCTATATTTATTTATTTATTATACTTTGTCGCTGTCTCCCGCGTTTGCGAGGCAGCGCAAGGAAACAGACGAAAGAAATGGCCCAACCCACCCCCATACACATGTATATACATACGTCCACACACGCAAATATACATACCTACACAGCTTTCCATGGCTTACCCCAGACGCTTCACATGCCCTGATTCAATCCACTGACAGCACGTCAACCCCGGTATACCACATCGATCCAATTCACTCTATTCCTTGCCCTCCTTTCACCCTCCTGCATGTTCAGGCCCCGATCACACAAAATCTTTTTTACTCCATCTTTCCACCTCCAATTTGGTCTCCCACTTCTCCTCGTTCCCTCCACCTCCGACACATATATCCTCTTGGTCAATCTTTCCTCACTCATTCTCTCCACGTGCCCAAACCATTTCAGAACACCCTCTTCTGTTCTCTCAACCACGCTCATTTCATTTCCACACATCTCTCTTACCCTTACGTTACTTACTCGATCAAACCACCTCACACCACACATTGTCCTCAAACATCTCATTTCCAGCACATCCATCCTCCTGCGCACAACTCTATCCATAGCCCACGCCTCGCAACCATACAACATTGTTGGAACCACTATTCCTTCAAACATACCCATTTTTGCTTTCCGAGATAATGTTCTCGACTTCCACACATTCTTCAAGGCTCCCAGAATTTTCGCCCCCTCCCCCACCCTATGATCCACTTCCGCTTCCATGGTTCCATCCGCTGCCAGATCCACTCCCAGATATCTAAAACACTTTACTTCCTCCAGTTTTTCTCCATTCAAACTTACCTCCCAATTGACTTGACCCTCACCCCTACTGTACCTAATTACCTTGCTCTTATTCACATTTACTCTTAACTTCCTTCTTTCACACACTTTACCAAACTCAGTCACCAGCTTCTGCGGTTTCTCACATGAATCAGCCACCAGCGCTGTATCATCAGCGAACAACAACTGACTCACTTCCCAAGCTCTCTCATCCACAACAGACTTCATACTTGCCCCTCTTTCCAAAACTCCATATATATATATATATATATGTATATATATATATATATATATATATATATATATATATATATATATATATATATATATATATATATATATATATATATATATATGTATATATGAACATGTTTATAATCGTGTTAACAAATAAGTTGAATCCAAGATTCAGTTTTGTTGTTAGTGGTTAGTCTTACGTTAATGTTCGAAATTATGTTAATGGCCAAGGTTTATTATCAAAGGTTTAGCTGGTATAGATAATCAAGCTTCTGTTGATGATCAGGTTCATGTTATCTATTACCGACGTTACTTAAACAAAATTACCAGTCACCATCACCATCACCTTCGTTGCCATTTTCTATATAACCAGGAGCACCACCACCACCACCACCACAATAACCATCATCTCCAACACCAACGTCACCATTAACAACTCTTCTTATCATCGCTAATCTCACCAGCAGCATCACCACCTCCTCTAACATTACCTCTGCCGTTACTACCACCGGCCATCACCGTCCTCACCACAGCAAACGCCGCCACCATCATAGCAAATGATACTAAGAAGAACATAGTAACTGCCGTCATCTCCATCACCAGCAGCGCCATCGCCTCTATCACCAGCCATCACTCACAACACCACCACCATCACTACCATCGCTACCATAACAAACACCGTTGGCAACTATACCATCAGCTCACTACCACCACCATCATCACTCCCCACCACAGTCATCACCTTTCACACCAGTGCCACAACACGTTCCACCACAGTCATCACCTTCCACACCAGTGCCACAACACGTTCCACCGCAGTCATCACCTTCCACACCAGTGCCACAACACGTTCCACCGCAGTCATCACCTTCCACACCAGTGCCACAACACGTTCCACCACAGTCATCACCTTCCACACCAGTGCCACAACACGTTCCACCGCAGTCATCACCTTCCACACCAGTGCCACAACATGTTCCACCACAGTCATCACCTTCCACACCAGTGCCACAACATGTTCCACCACAGTCATCACCTTCCACACCAGTGCCACAACACGTTCCACCGCAGTCATCACCTTCCACACCAGTGCCACAACATGTTCCACCACAGTCATCACCTTTCACACCAGTGCCACAACATGTTCCACCACAGTCATCACCTTCCACACCAGTGCCACAACATGTTCCACCACAGTCATCACCTTCCACACCAGTGCCACAACATGTTCCACCACAGTCATCACCTTCCACACCAGTGCCACAACATGTTCCACCACGGTCATTTATAACGCTACCACGTACTTTCACCTGATTTATCAATATCATCATTATCACACCAGCACACCCTGTATTGCTACCCCTTTTAACCACTTTGCCGTCAGTACCACCACTAACATCATCACCACCACAACATGACCAACCTTAACTCCGTCATCAATCCCAACAAAACTATTCTCACCTGTTTAACCATGACTGCAAGCAACCCACCAGCAACACCCTTACCAACACCAACTCCACCACTACCACCACCACCATCACCATCACAATTACCAGCACCACCACCACTACCACCATCACCATCACCATCACAGTTACCAGCACCACCACCACCACCACCATCACCATCACCATCACAGTTACCAGCACCACCACCACCACCACCATCACCATCACAGTTACCAGCACCACCACCACCACCACCATCACCATCACAGTTACCAGCACCACCACCACCATCACCATCACCATCACAGTTACCAGCACCACCACCACTACCACCATCACCATCACCATCACAGTTACCAGCACCACTACCACTACCACCATCACCATCACCATCACAGTTACCAGCACCACCACCACCATCACCATCACCATCACAGTTACCAGCACCACCACCACCACCACCATCACCATCACAGTTACCAGCACCACCACCACCACCACCATCACCATCACCATCACAGTTACCAGCACCACCACCACCATCACCATCACCATCACAGTTACCAGCACCACCACCACCACCACCATCACCATCACAGTTACCAGCACCACCACCACCACCATCACCATCACCATCACAGTTACCAGCACCACCACCACCATCACCATCACCATCACAGTTACCAGCACCACCACCACCATCACCATCACCATCACAGTTACCAGCACCAGCACCACCACCACCATCACCATCACCATCACAGTTACCAGCACCACCACCACCACCACCATCACCATCACCATCACAGTTACCAGCACCAGCACCACTACCACCATCACCATCACAGTTACCAGCACCACCACCACCACCACCATCACCATCACCATCACAGTTACCAGCACCACCACCACCACCACCATCACCATCACAGTTACCAGCACCACCACCACCACCACCACCATCACCATCACAGTTACCAGCACCACCACCACTACCACCATCACCATCACAGTTACCAGCACCACCACCACTACCACAACCGGTCGTGCTGGTCCGCCGTCGAAGACCAACAATTTTTCCACCGCCCTCCCTCTCTACCATTTTTTTGTTTATGGGATTTAACGAGAGGAGAGGAAGACGGCCGTTGGTCAAAGGCATTACGACGAATCAAGGATGACAATTTCCATCGGGCCCGGTCCCGCTGTCACTTCGACTTCTGCAGCCTCTCACCACCATTTTTATGTGGGATTTTCGTCCTCACCTCCCGAGTGGGCAACCTCGGCCAGCCTGAGCTGTTTGGAAGTTCGTTTTTCTGAAGGTGGATAATTTGTGTGTGTTTAACTTTGCTAAACGATTGTATTTTTCATACATAAAAACTTTGAAATATTTTTGTGTTATTGCCACTGTTTTCAAGATTTGTCATAGACTTTCAAAGACATTTCCATTGTCTTATTTTGTCTGTGTGCCTGGGACTGCACTACATTTTGAAAATTATCAATATTTTTTTCGCATTTTTTTTCTTATAGAATATCTATACAACTACTATCAAAACTTCAATTAAACGTCATTGATTTTGAATTCTTTGACGACATACCTGGAATGTTTTACAAATTATTGAGGGAATGTGATCTGTTTTAATACAGATCACATTCCGTCGGCTTTCATGATGTATATCTTGGGGATGATCGCTCTTCTTATCAGCCAGCGAGACAGCACAGCTTTTTGGTCTACATCTTTTTATCTAAATTTCATCGTAAGCCACAGTGTAAAACAGTTTATTTGCTCTAAAAACCACACGTCACCGAATATTCATCAGGATCAGCATGTATTATTATATATTTCAACATTTCCCGAAAAATTATCAGTAAAAGCCACATTAGGCTCTACTATGTATGAAGCGTAAATGCCAAAACGCCAAAAATCTTTTCCTTCTTGCCAGATAAAAGAGGACTTGCTCATTCTTTCCTCCAAAACTGTGAACCGAACACTTCATTCGTGGTAATGATGCCATCATTCATGGTACTATAAAGGAGCTTATTCAATTAGTTATATACACCCGATAATTTACGTATATCGAAGCAATTAGTTCTGTGAGCATTGATCGGGTCGCAATGATTGCCTCAATTATGCTTTGTTGATGGTATCGTAGTATTTCGTGTCTGCGAGAGGTTAGTCACACTTTGTAAAGCCTGATCATATAAGTACACACGGTACCTTAGTTTCCTCTATCAGGCCAAGTATGGCCCATCTTGGTTTCATACAGCATAAGTTGTGAGTACTAACACATGAGGCTAGGAACCTCTAATGTTAACTTTGCTGTGCGTGAGTCAACCTGATGAACAAGCGCGCACAAAATTTTGATTAATCATTGAATCCGAATTACTGGTTCGACCTATATTACAGTGAGTGTGACCTTTTAAGAAATAAGAGAGAAATAGCAAGATAAGGGAAGGCTGAATTGAAACGGAGATATCTGAAATGTTTAGCCTAAAATTATGAGAAATCTGACGTTGGTGCACACGAGTTATGTGGCAGGAGACCCAAGCCGATGGAAGGTTGGAGGACAGGGTATTATCTGTGTGTGTGTGTGTGTGTGTGTGTGGAAGGGGAGGATACAGGGGGTAAGAATCCGCAGGGGATGTCCAATCTGTGTGACAAAGAAACACTCTCGGCTCGGCGGGCGCTGGCTAGTAACCTTGATAAGGACTGATTGTGATAAACAGGATCTGAGAGGAATTCCCTGTTTTTCACACCGTAAAATAAATTGTTCGTACCTTTGTCGTTGGTCCTAAGGAGCGCCTTTGCCCCCGACTGTCCTCTCTCCGGAAACTTTGTCGCAGCTCTTTAATTGGTTTCCCGGGTTGGTATTGAGTGTCATTGGCTGTCACAAGAGGGGGGGTTTGGGGACCAATTTTCCACACGCACTTAAGCTAAGCGATACACTCTCGGAGCAACACCCCTAAGACAATATGTACTTCATCACCTTTGGATAACTTTATTTTCATACTCTTTGATTACATGCATATTCATGACTGTGAACTGATAAATTTCTTATACAGTTGCAACTATATGATAATTTCAGAGATAAAGCATTGTTACTTACAAGTGCGTCACATCTTAGCATGACAAGTGCTACATAGTTGTGTTGGATGAAGTCTCTCTCTCTCTCTCTCTCTCTCTCTCTCTCTCTCTCTCTCTCTCTCTCTCTCTCTCTCTCTCTCTGGAAGGTCTCATGGGTATTTAGACAGTTCTTAAGTAGTTCCAACGATGTGTAGATGGTTCCCTCGGACCAAATTTTTGGCACAGTGCTCGGTAGTTAGGATGGTGCCCGAGTAATTTGCATGGCTTCTGGTGATGTGAACTGTGTCGACCACAAATGAACTGTTTGGATGATTTTCTGAGGTCTGTACAGTTCCTTGAGGGTGTCGACGATTTCGAGGGTCCATGGATAATTCCACGGATGTCTTGTTAGTCTGGACGATAGTCTATGTTGGATACTTTTACAGTTTTCTTTAATTCCAAAACGATCCCCTGGTACTGATCTACGCGCACTCTGGATGTCTGGAACATAGCCTCCCTGGTGCTGATCTACGAGCACTCTGGATATCTGGAACAGCCTCCCTGGTACTGATCTACGCGCACTCTGGATATCTGGAACATAGCCTCCCTGGTGCTGATCTACGAGCACTCTGGATATCTGGAACAGCCTCCCTGGTGCTGATCTACGCGCACTCTGGATATCTGGAACAGCCTCCCTGGTACTGATCTACGCGCACTCTAGATGTCTGGAACACCCACCAGTATCTTAGATGGACAATCGATGGTCTGTAGGTCTCTTAATGGTATGATTTCATCTTGCTTGGAAGGCCAGTGAATAACTTGATCATCCTTGTTCTTCATACAAGTCCAAGTTCCTTCTTGTATTTCTCAGTTGTCTGTTCAGAATAACCTTAGCGGGATATGAAGAAACGAGTCAGGTCAACCTGTGGTCTTACCTCCTGTAAACTCAAATCACTATCAACATTTATTGTAATAGTAAATCACATTTTGCAGATTACTGTAGAATAAAAGTTATATTTCTTAGTGTCCGTTGTTTTATGTTACCGTGTCAGTCCATAATACACATATGACACATAACAGTCTTGACCACGCCGGTTTTCCAGAGCTGCAACTGCAGTTGATAATAATCAGCAAGACGGTCTTCTTAAAGTCCAAACTGAACTCAAAAGTTTATATCAGGATACAAAAAGGTTTCATCCAGTTATGCACAAAGCCATGTATATAACAGTCCTCGTATAATGACGTCAAAATAAACTTGTTATTATGATAATGATAATTCTTATTACAATGTTATTATTATTATCATTATTATTATCATTATGATTATTATTATTATTATTATTATTATCATTATTATTATTATTATTATTATTATTATTATTATTATTATTATTATTATTATTATTATTATTATTATCATTATTATTATCATCACTATTATTATTATCATTATCATTATTATTATCATTATTATTATTATTATTATTATCATTATTATTATTATCATTTTTATTATTATTATCATTTTTATTATTTTTATTATTATTATTATTATCATTATCATTATCATAATCATTATCATCATAATCATCATTATCATTATCATTAATATCATAATCATCATTATTATAATTATCATTATTACTATTATTATTATTATTATTATTATTATTATTATTATTATTATTATTATCATTATTATTATTATTATTATTATTATTATTATTGTCATTATTATTATTATTATCATTATTATTATTATCATTTTATTATTACTATTACTATTATTATTATCATTATTATTATTATTATTATCATTATTATTATTATTATTATTCCCCTTATTATTACTATTATCATTATTGTTATTATCATCATCATTATCATCATTCTTATATCATAATTATCATTATTAGCATTATTGTAATTTTCATCATCATTTGATATCATTAATGATTGCAATGATAATAATAATGATAATAGCAATAATGATAACAATATTGATAATAACAATGATAGTATTACTGAGAATTATCACAATTAAGAGTAAATGTGAATAAGAGCAAGGTTATTACGTACAGTAGGGTTGAGGGTCAAGTCAATTGGGAGGTAAGTTTGAATGGAGAAAAACTGGAGGAAGTAAAGTGTTTTAGATATCTGGGAGTGGATCTGGCAGCGGATGGAACCATGGAAGCGGAAGTGAATCATAGGGTGGGGGAGGGGGCGAAAATCCTGGGAGCCTTGAAGAATGTTTGGAAGTCGAGAACATTATCTCGGAAAGCAAAAATGGGTATGTTTGAAGGAATAGTGGTTCCAACAATGTTGTATGGTTGCGAGGCGTGGGCTATGGATAGAGTTGTGCGCAGGAGGGTGGATGTGCTGGAAATGAGATGTTTGAGGATAATGTGTGGTGTGAGGTGGTTTGATCGAGTAAGTAATGTAAGGGTAAGAGAGATGTGTGGAAATATGAAGAGCGTGATTGAGAGAGCAGAAGAGGGTGTTTTGAAATGGTTTGGGCACATGGAGAGAATGAGTGAGGAAAGATTGACCAAGAGGATATATGTGTCGGGGGTGGAGGGAACGAGAAGTGGGAGACCAACTTGGAGATGGAAAGATGGAGTGAAAAAGATTTTGAGTGTTCGTGGCCTGAACATGCAGGAGGGTGAAAGGCGGGCAAGGAATAGAGTGAATTGGATCGATGTGGTATACCGGGGTCGACGTGCTGTCAGTGGATTGAATCAGGGCATGTGAAGCGTCTGGGGTAAACCATGGAAAGTTGTGTGGGGCCTGGATGTGGAAAGGGAGCTGTGGTTTCGGGCATTATTGCATGACAGCTAGAGACTGAGTGTGAAAGAATGGGGCTATTGTTGTCTTTTCCTAGCGCTACCTCGCACACATGAGGGGGGAGGGGGATGGTATTCCATGTGTGGCGAGGTGGCGATGGGAATGAATAAAGGCAGACAATGTGAATTGTGTGCATGGGTATATATGTATGTGTCTGTGTGTGTATATATATGTGTACATTGAGATGTATAGGTATGTATATTAGCGTGTGTGGACGTGTATGTATATACATGTGTATGGGGGTGGGTTGGGTCATTTCTTTCGTCTGTTTCCTTGCGCTACCTCGCAAACGCGGGAGACAGCGACAAAGCAAAATAATATATATATATATATATATATATATATATATATATATATATATATATATATATATAGATGCATCCAGGAGAATATATTATGTTATAGAATATATATCATTATAGATGCATCCAGGAGAATTTTCTGATGAATTCCTGATTAAGATATTCTTTATAGTATTATTGTTGCTGAAGGCAACATTCATATTAAAGGATTTAAGCAACATGGGAAGGAAAGTAAAATTATCATTAAAAGGGAGAACTAAATGATTCTTGGTACCAATGGGAGGTTTGGGCTCAACTCTATAAAATGATTTCTTTGCTAACTTAAGGGGTATATCAGTGAAAGATCTAAGGTACTTTTGACTGCAAATAAGTAATGCCCTAAGGAACATAGATTAAAATGATGATAATTTAACTCTGTCATGTTGAGATTATTAATGATCTCCACTTAATAGCTTATTCACCATACCATGAATCTTAACCTTTATCCATCAGCCACCTCCTTAGCCCAATCCTCAGTCGGCATCCAGATGTGCTTTCCGGTTTTCTTCTTTAATCATCTAATCACCATTTTCCACCTATTAACCAGTCCATTCCCCAGCTAATACTCTGACCCATCTACTAATCCACTCATCAGTCAGTTCACCTATCCATAACCCGGCCTGTTTTCCAGTCCATCCACACCAACGGACGTCCCACCACATACTCATGTCCAGTCAGCATATTGCCCACAAATGTTGTAGCTGCCTGCTCCTTAGCCCACCTTTGCGACTCCAACAATGCCTCGACAACAATTAGCACAACACTTTGTAGCTCATTTCCGAAAGTCAGTAATTAAGTAACTTCACTATAACTTCTCTCTTTCTTGCTTCTTAAGTGAGGAGTGGGTGCAGAGCACGAGGTTGTGTGGGAGGGGATTTTCTAGTGGGGTGAGGGTGCATTCAGTTGTTGGGATGGTGCTAATAATGACGAGGTGCACGGTGAGGTCTTTACCTTGAAGTAATGGAGGACGAAAGATGAGATATGATGACTGTTAGTGGTAAGAATGAGAAACAATAAGAACTGGTACTGAAGATGAATCCTTAATGACTGAGAGAATCTAATAATCCAGGACACGAGATGGACAAAATGAAGGTGACTATTGTTGACAAGGTAACTGGGAGGAAAAACAATTCAAGGAAATTAATGAAAATGAATAAGGCACAGGTGGGAAGATGAAGCACTTATAAGAAGATGAGGGTAAACATACATCTTTGAGACGCTACCCTGCTTTCAGGGGGATTTGTGCTGTCGTAAAAGTAGAAAGGTATACAGATATTTCAGAGAGAAAAATGCAAACTATCAATGTGTGTGACGTTTATGGATCTGGAGTAAGCATATTATTTCGTTGACAGAAATGCCTTGAGGAAATTGTTACGAATATATAGTGATGAAGGATAGCTATCAGAACAAGTGAGGAGTTTTTATCAAGAAAGTAAGGCGCATGTGCTCTTAATCAAAGAGGAGAGTGTATGGTTCCAAGTACATATAGGTATGCGGCAGGGTTGTATGAGGTCACCATGGCTGTTTAGTCTATTTGTCAATGGGATGGTGAGGGAAGTGAATACTAAAGTTTTGGAAGTGGGGCAGGTCTATACAGTCTGTCAGGAGTCGGGGGCTTGAGAACTGAAACAGTTATTACCCGCTGATGCCACGGCACTGGAAGAAAATTCAAGTGAGAAACTGTAGAAGTTGGTTTCTAAGCTTGGGAGAATATGTGAAAGGAGAATGTTGGGATTAAATGTGAATAAAAGCAATTCTTTTAGCTCCAGCAAAGCAAATTGACCTCGACCCAAACACCATCTGCCACTCTATCATCAAACACATTCAACAAACCTTCAAAATATTCACTCTATCCCCTTCTCACTTAATCACTAATTGTTATTATCTACCCATTTGCCCCCTTCACAGATGTTCCCATTTGTTCTCTTGTCTTACGCATTTTATTTACTTCCTTCCAAAACATCTTTTTATTCTCCCTAAAATCTAATGATACTTTCTCACCCCAACTCTCATTTGCCCTCTTTTTCACCTCTCGCACTTTTCTCTTAACCTCCTGCCGCAGGAGGTTAAGAGAAAAGTGCAAGAGGTGAAGAAGAGGGCAAATGAGAGTTGGGGTGAGAGCATCATCAAATTTTAAGGAGAATAAAAAGATGTTTTGGAACTAAGTAAATAAAGTGCGTAAGACAAGAAAACAAATGGGAACATCGGTGAAGGGGTCAAATGGGGAGGTAATAACAAGCAGTGATGAAGTGAGAAGGTGATGGAGTGAATATTTCAAAGGTTTGTTGAATGTGTTTGATGATAGAGTGGCAAATATAAGG
This sequence comes from Panulirus ornatus, assembly GCF_036320965.1. Classification (NCBI taxonomy): domain Eukaryota; kingdom Metazoa; phylum Arthropoda; class Malacostraca; order Decapoda; family Palinuridae; genus Panulirus; species Panulirus ornatus. Next base: position 21,672,181 of record NC_092290.1, on the reverse strand, counting down.
TGTTTGGGTCGGGGTGGTGTGCGCCATTTGGTAAACATGCGATTGTCCAAAACAGACAACGAGCGTTCATAAACTTATCATTTTACAAATTCTATCAACAATAAAGTATCCTAATTTGTATAGACCATCACTAATATTAAGATTAAGATTATCAGATAACTTTATTGTTGATTAGATTTTGTAGTATAATTAGTATATGAACGCTCGTTGTCTGTTTTGGACAATCAGATGTTCACCAAATGGCGTCCTAGCTTCATCTCTTTGTTGTATATCAAGTGACTTATATTTCTCTCTTGTGTCTCCCCTGATGATGTGATTATTACACGAAAGTGCACTTGGGAACTTATCGTGTTTCATTTTTCCCATGGACTCTTAGGAACATACTTGATCACGCGCAAAATTGTGATCCTTTCCAACCATATATATATATATATCTTGGAAAGGATCACAATTTTGCGCGTGACCAAGATATTCCTATGAGTCCACGGGGAAAATGAAACACGAAAAGTTCCTAGGTGCAGTTTCGTGTAATAATCACATCATCAGGGGAGACACAAGAGAGAAATATAACAATCAGTTGATATACATCGAAGAGACGAAGCTAGGGGCCTGAACATACAGGAGAGTGAAAGGCGTGCATGGAATAGTGAATTGGAACGATGTGGTATACCGGGGTCAAGTGCTGTCAATGGATTGAGCCAGAGCATGTGAAGCGTCTGGGGTAAACCATGGATAGTTTTGTGGGGTCTAGATGTGGAAAGGAAGCTGTGGTTGCGGTGCATTATACATGACAGCTAGAGACTGAGTGTGAACGAATGTGGCCTTGTCTTTTCCTACCGCTACCTCGCGCGCGTGCGGGGGAAGGGGGGTTCCATTTTATGTGTGAAGGGTTTGTGACGGTAACGGATGAAGGCAGCAAGTATGAACATATACATGTATATACATATTTGTATATGTCAGTGTATGTCTATGTATGTATACGCTGAAATGTATAGGTATGTATATGTGCGTGTGTGGGTGTGTATGTATATACACGTGTATGTGGGTGGGTTACGCCATTCTTTCGTCCGTTTCCTTGCCCTACATCGCTAACGCGGGAGACAGCGAAAAAGTATGATATATATATATATATATATATATATATATATATATATATATATATATATATATATATATATATATATATATATATATTTTTTTTTTTTTTTTTTTTGCTTCGTCGCTGTCTCCCGCGTTTGCGAGGTAGCGCAAGGAAACAGACGAAAGAAATGGCCCCACCCACCCCCATACACATGTATATACATACGTCCACACACGCAAATATACATACCTACACAGCTTTCCATGGTTTACCCCAGACGCTTCACATGCCTTGATTCAATCCACTGACAGCACGTCAACCCCGGTATACCACATCGCTCCAATTCACTCTATTCCTTCCCCTCCTTTCACCCTCCTGCAGATTGGGGAAGAGCAGTGTGGTTTCAGAAGTGGTAGAGGATGTGTGGATCAGGTGTTTGCTTTGAAGAATGTATGTGACAAATACTTAGAAAAGCAAATGGATTTGTATGTAGCATTTATGGATCTGGAGAAGGCATATGATAGAGTTGATAGAGATGCTCTGTGGAAGGTATTAAGAATATATGGTGTGGGAGGCAAGTTGTTAGAAGCAGTGAAAAGTTTTTATCGAGGATGTAAGGCATGTGTACGTGTACGAAGAGAGGAAAGTGATTGGTTCTCAATGAATGTAGGTTTGCGGCAGGGGTGTGTGATGTCTCCATGGTTGTTTAATTTGTTTATGGATGGGGTTGTTAGGGAGGTGAATGCAAGAGTTTTGGAAAGAGGGGCAAGTATGAAGTCTGTTGGGGATGAGAGAGCTTGGGAAGTGAGTCAGTTGTTGTTCGCTGATGATACAGCGCTGGTGGCTGATTCATGTGAGAAACTGCAGAAGCTGGTGACTGAGTTTGGTAAAGTGTGTGGAAGAAGAAAGTTAAGAGTAAATGTGAATAAGAGCAAGGTTATTAGGTACAGTAGGGTTGAGGGTCAAGTCAATTGGGAGGTGAGTTTGAATGGAGAAAAACTGAAGGAAGTGAAGTGTTTTAGATATCTGGGAGTGGATCTGGCAGCGGATGGAACCATGGAAGCGGAAGTGGATCATAGGGTGGGGGAGGGGGCGAAAATTCTGGGAGCCTTGAAGAATGTGTGGAAGTCGAGAACATTATCTCGGAAAGCAAAAATGGGTATGTTTGAAGGAATAGTGTTTCCAACAATGTTGTATGGTTGCGAGGCGTGGGCTATGGATAGAGTTGTGCGCAGGAGGATGGATGTGCTGGAAATGAGATGTTTGAGGACTATGTGTGGTGTGAGGTGGTTTGATCGAGTAAGTAACGTAAGGGTAAGAGAGATGTGTGGAAATAAAAAGAGCGTGGTTGAGAGAGCAGAAGAGGGTGTTTTGAAATGGTTTGGGCACATGGAGAGAATAAGTGAGGAAAGATTGACCAAGAGGATATACGTGTCGGAGGTGGAGGGAACGAGGAGAAGAGGGAGACCAAATTGGAGGTGGAAAGATGGAGTGAAAAAGATTTTGTGTGATCGGGGCCTGAATATATATATATATATATATATATATATATATATACAAATATATATATATATATTTATTTATTATTTATATATATATATATATATAAATATATATATATATATATATATATATATATATATATATATATATATATATATATATATATATGTATATATATTTATATATATATATATATATATATATATATATATATATATATATATATATATATATATATATATACAATCACCAGGTTGTAGTAAACAACAACTTGCAGCCAAAAAGTGAAGGACCAGCAGGGGAAACTGGCGGTAAAAATGACAACTGTTGTCGATGGAGTTAGCCTGAGAATATGGGCCGTGTATCAGATGGCGGCACGGGTGATGGTCCCATGCTCCTCCCCTCGGGGTGTGTGACAGCTTCCTCCCCCCTATGCCTTACACACAATTAAACAAAAATGTCTTAAAGTAGTGAAACAGCATTGGTTAATGAGATCAGAAAGTTGGTACAATGCAGTAATGAATGTAAATTAGGTAATCATGAACGAAGTGAACTCAATTAAAGGTTTTTTTCTCTCTTATATCATCCAATTTCATGCTAATTTATTGTCCTGCGATTAACACGCTCGGCAATTCAAATGGCTGAGAGAAAACGAGCGCGGGAATGTAATGCTGTTGTCTCTAAGGGCAGACTTCTGCATACTGTCTCCCTTGCTTCGTATTTCACCTACCTTCTTTTTTCTCTAAATCTGTCATTCATATTATCATTAATGAGTTCTGAAATTAGCATAGGTCAAGTTTATTACCATATGTTGGAGAGCAGTAATTACTTATCACCTCCTTACTCAGCTGACAGGAACCGTGACGACCCCACACTAGGTGAGCGAAGACTTTGAAAGCTGACGATGAAATTTGCGGCCACTCGGGGTCTTGTGGGTTCCTCTCTGTCTTGTTGCACTTTCTGCTGCTTGTCCGCTCTCTCCACTGTACTCACTTCTATGTACTATACACTATAGATTTTTTACGTCACAAAATTCAAAGTGTAGTGTTCCTGGAAGTGTTTGCTCGGCAGTGCTTAGTGTGAAATGATCATCCTCTTCAACTGTTTTTTTTTTTTTGTCTGTCTAGACAGCGTTATGTCGTTCTTCAGTGTCCTGGTATTTACTTTTTCTATAAAATTCTTTCTCTATAAAATGTTCAGTCTGTAGTGTTTTTCCTCTATGCATTGATTACTAACCATTAATCTTCAATCATGTGGACAGTTTGCTTCAGTCATCTGATATCATTTCAGTCAGGAATGTTTGATGTTTTCTTTAGAACCGTCAATGATGATGACTCAAAAGATATACAGAGTGCACAAAAGGTCCAGTAACTGGGCCTCAATGACTGAAATACATTTTTAAGTTACGTAGTGAAAAAAAAAAAACGTTAACAAGGCGTCTTGGGCAGTGTGCGCTGAGTGAAGTATTCAAGACATGCTTCTGCTGGTTCATCCTGATCGTTCTCTTGCTTCACATTCATAGTTCTGTTATGTTTCTAGATCTGTTGTATTTTGTTATTGTTCTTGCCTAACATAGCTGAGTCTGCTGCCTTATTCTGATGGTTAGGTTGTTCCACATTACAGGTTACATAGCTTCCGACTTCTGGTTATGATACCTCAGAATCTTGGTTCTTCTGTTCCTGACATCGCTAGATCTGCTGCCGCTGACACTGCTGGTTCTGCTGCTCTAACACTGCTGGTCCCCCAGCCTCATAGAAATGATCTATTGCCTCCTTTTATCCTGTTTCTATTCACCATTGGTTCTCTTGCTTGACGCTGCCAGTTTCTTTGCTTGTCACAACTGGTTATGGTACCTTCAGTATTGCTCCACGCCATTAGACATTTTCCTTTCCATCGTTATTTCTGTTGTGCCCTCTGTTGTCCTCAGGCCATTGGTTCCGGTACCCTACCGTTGACTGTGTTGGCTGCGAGTGCTCGGGATCAGCCTCAAGGGCGCAACACCCGGCGCTCTGACGGTCTGGACTCGACCTCACTGCTCCCTGCAATTTCGCATGTCTTACGAATTGTGAAATCGCCATATCCATTCCACAGTATCAAGCAGCCGAGAAAATCCAGCCGAAATTAAATTTGCCTACAAATCTTTATGAGGCGGCTTCTTATGTGAGCCACTCGCCTCATTTGCATATATGAATTTAGCGTAATAAAACACAATACGTCCCTTTCAAGACAGTGATGAAAACTATTACAATTAGATGATAATCAAAGCTTATAGACAGAGAGGTGAGGGGACTAGGGAGATGGGAAGGAGGGGTGGGGGTGACACCAATACCGGGTTCCCCTCGAATGTAAATCACAAGGCCCAAACTTAAGAGTTGTCTCAGAATACCATCGCCATAATCAGAATGTGAGGCGGGTCGGGCCATTATGTAAAGCAGTGATGACGAAGGCCGGATCCCCTTCTCAGCTCAGTGCCGCATATTTGCATTTAGAATCCATAGTTTCAAGTTTACGACACTTTTTATGGGGAGTCGGAGCAAGACGGTTTGTGGCTGGGAGAGACACGCTCAGCACCAACACTGTGCGGCTGGGAGAGACACGCTCAGCACCAACACTGTGTGGCTGGGAGAGACATGCTCAGCACCAACACTATGTGGCTGGGAAAGACACGCTCAGCATGAACACTATGTTGCTTGGAGGGACATGCTCAGCACCAACACTATGGAGCTGGGAGAGACACGCTCAGCACCAACACTATGTGGCTGGGAGAGACACGCTCAGCACCACTAAATTGCTACCAGGAGAGCCTCTCTGTGTACCAGCATTATGTAACGGGGAGAAACCCTCTCCATAACCTAA
>NC_092290.1:21576741-21661741 GCF_036320965.1 Panulirus ornatus | reverse complement strand
AACAGAGGAAGAAACGCCACATCCGCCCACATACATACATGAGCTGTCATGTGTACACAATGTACCGAAACTACAGCTCTTTCTACACATCCAGGCCCCACAGACCATTCCATATCTTACCCTGAACATTTCACATGCCCTGGTTCAGTTCATTGACAGCATACTGACCCCTTTATACCAAATCATTTTGATTCACTCTATTCCTTGCACGCGCCTCACCCTTCTGCATGTTAGGCCCCGATCGCTCAAAATCTTTTTTACTTCATCTTTCCACCTCCCGCTTCTCCTTATTCCATCCACCTCAGACACATATACCCTCCTTGTCAACGTCCCTGTATCTCTTAACAGTGGAACATTTTCCTCTCCTCTTTAACGTACGACTTTACAGTAGGTCACCGCCCTAAATCCCATACTATGCAGATGCATAAAGAGCGCCTTAACTCGCTATATCCCGCACAGAAATTTGAATGTCTCACTGAAAGCATCATATAGGACTGAACACATACCTACCTACAGTGTACCCAACACGGAAAACTAAAAAAACTAACTTCCTCAACGATTCATACACGACTTCAACAACTCCCTGTTGCCCAGGAAGACGATACCACACATCTCCATCACCTACAGAGACAATAAGATAATCATTTGAGCTAAACAAAGATGATTGGATATTGTCTTGTAAAGTGCAGTCAGGTGAACGGACACCTGTTTCCTCTAAAGACACAGCCATTCTGCTAGATATTCTATAGAGGCAGAAACGTCTTGCTAAGAAAGATAAGAAATCCCCGAACAGTTTTCCGTGAGTCCTCGCTGTCAGGTGACGCGAGGGATGGTGTGACTGTTAAGGGAGAGACGCCACCATGGCCGCTAGCAGATGGGGAGAGCAGAGGTATTCTATCCTGTCAGCCTCTCCAATAACAGGCGTCGATCTTTCACATATGACAGCTCTAGTGAAAGACAGGTGGACAGAAAGGCAGGTGAACGGATAAAGGAAAAAATCTTTATGTATGTTCTGAAACGTTTCCTCTCTCCCGTTATTTGTCCAACCCCAAGTCGAAAACACGCACGCACATTGTTCATCTCCGCTCTGACGTTTCACCCCGCGATACACTAGCCAGGCCAGAGCAAGAAGACCTGAGTGTCTGTAGCCGGAAGACAAGGAAGAATATTAGATTTTCCTCATTTATGTATTTGTCATGAGAGAAGGCATATATATATATCTTTCTTTTCTTTCGTACTATTCGCCATTTCCCGCGATAGCGAGGTAGCGTTAAGAAAAGAGGACTGGGCCTTTGAGGGAATATCCTCACCCGCTTCTCTGTTCCTTCTTTTGGAAAATTGAAAAAAACGGGAGGGAAGGATTTCCGGCCACCCGCTCCCTCCCCTTTTAGTCGCCTTCTACGACACGCAGGGAATACGTGGGAAGTATTCTTTCTCCCCTATCCCCAGGGATATATGTATATATATATATATATATATATATATATATATATATATATATATATATATATATATATATATATATATATATATATACATATATATATATATATATATTTTTTTTTTTGCTTTGTCGCTGTCTCCCGCGTTTGCGAGGTAGTGCAAGGAAACAGACGAAAGAAATGGCCCAACCCACCCCCATACACATGTATATGCATACGTCCACACACGCAAATATACGTACCTACACAACTTTCCATGGTTTACCCCAGACGCTTCACATGCCCTGATTCAATCCACTGACAGCACGCCAACCCCGGTATACCACATCGATCCAGTTCACTCTATTCCTTGCCCTCCTTTCACCCTCCTGCATGTTAAGGCCCCGATCACACAAAATCTTTTTCACTCCATCTTTCCACCTCCAATTTGGTCTCCCACTTCTCCTCGTTCCCTCCACCTCCGACACACATATCTTCTTGGTCAATCTTTCCTCACTCATTCTCTCCATGTGCCCAAACCATTTCAAATCACACTCATCTGCTCACTCAACCACGCTCTTTTTATTTCCACACATCTCTCTTACCCTTACGTTACTTACTCGATCAAACCACCTCACACCACACATTGTCCTCAAAAATCTCATTTCCAGCACATCCATCCTCCTGCGAACAACTCTATCCATAGCCCACGCCTCGCAACCATACAACATTGTTGGAACCACTATTCCTTCAAACATACCCATTTTTGCTTTCCGAGATAATTCTCTCGACTTCCAAACATTCTTCAAGGCTCCCAGAATTTTCGCCCCCTCCACCACCCTATGGTCCACTTTCGCTTCCATGGTTCCATCCGCTGCCAGATCCACTCCCAGATATCTAAAACACTTCACTTCCTCCAGTTTTTCTCCATTCAAACTTACCTCCCAATTGACTTGACCCTCAACCCTACTGTACCTGATAACCTTGCTCTTATTCACATTTACTCTTAACTTTCTTCTTTCACACACTTTACCAAACTCAGTCACCAGCTTATGCAGCTTCTCACACGAATCAGCCACCAGCGCTGTATCATCAGCGAACAACAACTGACTCACTTCCCAAGCTCTCTCATCCCCAATAGACTTCATACTTGCCCCTCTTTCCAAAAATCTTGCATTCACCTCCCTAACAACCCCATCCATAAGCAAATTAAACAACCATGGAGACATCACACACCCCAGCCGCAAACCTACATTTACTGAGAACCAATCACTTTCCTCTCTTCGTACACGTACACATGCCTAACATCCTCGATAAAAACTTTTCACTGCTTCTAACAACTTGCCTCCCACACCATATATTCTTAATACCTTCCACAGAGCATCTCTATCAACTCTATAATATGCCTTCTCCAGATCCATAAATGCTACATACAAATCCATTTGCTTTTCTAAGTATTTGTCACATACATTCTTCAAAGCAAACACCTGATCCACACATCCTCTACCACTTCTGAAACCACACTGCTCTTCCCCAATCTGATGCTCTGTACATGCCTTCACCCTCTCAATCAATACCCTCCCATATAATTTACCAGGAATAATCAACAAACTTATACCTCTGTAATTTGAGCACTCACTCTTATCCCCTTTGCCTTTGTACAATGGCACTATGCACGCATTCCGCCAATCCTCAGGCACCTCACCATGAGTCATACATACAGCGGATGGAACCATGGAAGCGGAAGTGAATCATAGGGTTGGGGAGGGGGCGAAAATCCTGGGAGCCTTGAAGAATGTGTGGAAGTCGAGAACATTATCTCGGAAAGAAAAATGGGCATGTTTGAAGGAATAGTGGTTAAACAATGTTGTATGGTTGCGAGGCGTGGGCTATGGATAGAGTTGTGCGCAAGAGGGTGGATGTGCTGGAAATGAGATGTTTGAGGACAATGTGTGGTGTGAAGTGGTTTGATCGCGTAAGTAATGTAAGGGTAAGAGAGATGTGTGGAAATAAAAAGAGCGTGGTTGAGAGAGCAGAAGAGGGTGTTCTGAAATGGTTTGGTCACATGTAGAGAATGAGTGAGGAAAGATTGACCAAGAGGATATATGTGTCAGAGGTGGAGGGAACGAGGAGAAGTGGGAGACTATATTGGAGGTGGAAAGATGGAGTGAAAAAGATTTTGAGTGATCGGGGCCTCCCCTTTTAGTCGCCTTCTACGACACGCAGGGAATACGTGGGAAGTATTCTTCCTCCCCTATCCCCAGGGATAATATACATATATATATATATATATATATATATATATATATATATATATATATATATATATATATATATATATATATATATATATATATATATATATATATATATATATATATATATATATATATATATATATATATATATATATATATATATATATATATATATATATATATATATATATATATATATATATATATATACATATATATATATATATATATATATATATATATATATATATATATATATATATATATATATATATATATATATATATATATATATATATATATATATATATATATATATTTTGAAAGTTTGTTGAATATGTTTGATGATAGAGTGGCAGATATAGGGTGTTTTGGTCGAGGTGGTGTGCAAAGTGGGAGAGTTAGGGAAAATGATTTGGTAAACAGAGAAGAGGTAGTAAAAGCTTTGCGGAAGATGAAAGCCGGCAAGGCAGCAGGTTTGGATGGTATTGCAGTGGAATCTATTAAAAAGGGGGTGACTGCATTGGTGACTGGTTGGTAAGATTATTTAATGTATGTTTGACTCATGGTGAGGTGCCTGAGGATTGGCGGAATGCGTGCATAGTGCCATTGTACAAAGGCAAAGGGGATAAGAGTGAGTGCTCAAACTACATAGGTATAAATTTGTTGAGTATTCCTGGTAAATTATATGGGAGGGTATTGATTGAGAGGGTGAAGGCATGTACAGAGCATCAGATTGGGGAAGTGCATTGTGGTTTCAGAAGTGGTAGAGGATGTGTGGGTCAGGTGTTTGCTTTGAAGAATGTATTTGAAAAATACTTAGAGAAGCAAATGGATTTGTATGTAGCATTTATGGATCTGAAGGCATATGATAGAGTTGATAGAGATGCTCTGTGGAAGGTATTAAGAATATATGGTGTGGGAGGCAAGTTGTTAGAAGCAGTGAAAAGAGTTTATCGAGGATGTTAGGCATGTGTACGTGTAGGAAGAGAGGAAAGTGATTGGTTCTCAGTAAATGTAGGTTTGCGGCAGGGGTGTGTGATGTCTTCATGGTTGTTTAATTTGCTTATGGATGGTGTTGTTAGGGAGGTGAATGCAAGAGTTTTGGAAAGAGGGGCAAGTATGAAGTCTGTTGTGGATGAGAGAGCTTGGGAAGTGAGTCAGTTGTTGTTCGCTGATGATACAGAGCTGTTGGCTGATTCATGTGAGAAACTGCAGAAGCTGGTGACTGAGTTTGGTAAAGTGTGTGAAAGAAGAAAGTTGAGAGTAAATGTGAATAAGAGCAAGGTTATTAGGTACAGTAGGGTTGAGGGTCAAGTCATTTGGGAGGTAAGTTTGAATGGAGAAAAACTGGAGGAAGTTAAGTGTTTTAGATATCTGGGAGTGGATCTGGCAGCGGATGGAACCATGGAAGCGGAAGTGAATCATAGGGTGGGGGAGGGGGCGAAAATCCTGGGAGCCTTGAAGAATGTGTGGAAGTCGAGAACATTATCTCGGAAAGCAAAAATGGGTATGTTTGAAGGAATAGTGGTTCCAGCAATGTTGTATGGTTGCGAGGCGTGGGCTATGGATAGAGCTGTGCGCAGGAGGGTGGATATGCTGGAAATGTGATGTTTGAGGACAATGTGTGGTGTGAGGTGGTTTGATCGAGTAAGTAATGTAAGGGTAAGAGAGATGTGTGGAAATAAAAAGAGCGTGGTTGAGAGAGCAGAAAAGGGTGTTTTGAAATGGTTTGGGCACATGGAGAGAATGAGTGAGGAAAGATTGACCAAGAGGATATATGTGTCGGAGGTGGAGGGAACGAGGAGAAGTGGGAGACCAAATTGGAGGTGGAAAGATGGAGTGAAAAAGATTTTGAGTGATCGGGGCCTGAACTTGCAGGAGGGTGAAAGGCGTGCAAGGAATAGAGTGAATTGGATCGATGTGGTATACCGGGGTTGACGTGCTGTTAGTGGATTGAATCAGGGCATGTGAAGCGTCTGGGGTAATCCATGGAAAGTTGTGTGGGGCCTGGATGTGGAAAGCTGTGGTTTCGGGCATTGTTGCATGACAGCTAGAGACTGAGTGTGAACGAATGGGGCCTTTGTTGTCTTTTCCTAGCGCTGCCTCGCACACATGAGGGGGAGGGGGTTGTTATTCCATGTGTGGCGATGTGGCGATGGGAACAAATAAAGGCAGACAGTGTGAATTATGTACATGTGTATATATGTATATGTCTGTGTGTGTATATATATGTGTACATTGAGATGTATAGGTATGTATATTGTGCATGGGTGGACATGTATGCATATACATGTGTATGTGGCCGGGTTTGGCCATTCTTTCGTCTGTTTCCTTGCGCTACCTCGCTAACGCGGGAGACAGCGACAAAGCAAAATAATAATAATAATATATATATATATATATATATATATATATATATTTTTTTTTTTTTTTTTTTTTTTTATACTTTGTCGCTGTCTCCCGCGTTTGCGAGGTAGCGCAAGGAAACAGACGAAAGAAATGCCCCCCCCCCCCCATACACATGTACATACACACGTCCACACACGCAAATATACATACCTACACAGCTTTCCATGGTTTACCCCAGACGCTTCACATGCCTTGATTCAATCCACTGACAGCACGTCAACCCCTGTATACCACATGGCTCCAATTCACTCTATTCCTTGCCCTCCTTTCACCCTCCTGCATGTTCAGGCCCCGATCACACAAAATCTTTTTCACTCCATCTTTCCACCTCCAATTTGGTCTCCCTCTTCTCCTCGTTCCCTCCACCTCCGACACATATATCCTCTTGGTCAATCTTTCCTCACTCATTCTCTCCATGTGCCCAAACCATTTCAAAACACCCTCTTCTGCTCTCTCAACCACGCTCTTTTTATTTCCACACATCTCTCTTACCCTTACGTTACTTACTCGATCAAACCACCTCACACCACACATTGTCCTCAAACATCTCATTTCCAGCACATCCATCCTCCTGCGCACATCTCTATCCATAGCCCACGCCTCGCAACCATACAACATTGTTGGAACCACTATTCCTTCAAACATACCCATTTTTGCTTTCCGAGATAATGTTCTCGACTTCCACACATTTTTCAAGGCTCCCAAAATTTTCGCCCCCTCCCCCACCCTATGATCCACTTCCGCTTCCATGGTTCCATCCGCTGACAGATCCACTCCCAGATATCTAAAACACTTCACTTCCTCCAGTTTTTCTCCATTCAAACTCACCTCCCAATTGACTTGACCCTCACCCCTACTGTACCTAATAACCTTGCTCTTATTCCCATTTACTCTTAACTTTCTTCTTCCACACACTTTACCAAACTCAGTCACCAGCTTCTGCAGTTTCTCACATGAATCAGCCACCAGTGCTGTATCATCAGCGAACAACAACTGACTCACTTCCCAAGCTCTCTCATCCCCAACAGACTTCATACTTGCCCCTCTTTCCAGGACTCTTGCATTTACCTCCCTAACAACCCCATCCATAAACAAATTAAACAACCATGGAGACATCACACACCCCTGCCGCAAACCTACATTCACTGAGAACCAATCACTTTCCTCTCTTCCTACACGTACACATGCCTTACATCCTCGATAAAAACTTTTCACTGCTTCTAACAACTTGCCTCCCACACCATATATTCTTAATACCTTCCACAGAGCATCTCTATCAACTCTATCATATGCCTTCTCAAGATCCATAAATGCTACATACAAATCGATTTGCTTTTCTAAGTATTGCTCACATACATTCTTCAAAGCAAACACCTGATCCACACATCCTCTACCACTTCTGAAACCGCATATATATATATATATATATATATATATATATATATATATATATATATATATATATATATATATATATATATATATATATATATATATATATATATATATATATATGGTTCCATGGTTGCTTAATTTGTTTATGGATGGGGTTGTTAGGGAGGTGAATGCAAGAGTTTTGGAAAGAGGGGCAAGTATGAAGTCTGTTGGGGATGAGAGAGCTTGGGAAGTGAGTCAGTTGTTGTTCGCGGATGATACAGCGCTGGTGGCTGATTCATGTGAGAAACTGCAGAAGCTGGTGACTGAGTTTGGTAAAGTGTGTGAAAGAAGAAAGTTAAGAGTAAATGTGAATAAGAGCAAGGTTATTAGGTACAGTAGGGTTGAGGGTCAAGTCAATTGGGAGGTAAGTTTGAATGGAGAAAAACTTGAGGAAGTGAAGTGTTTTAGATATCTGGGAGTGGATCTGGCAGCGGATGGAAACATGGAAGCGGAAGTGGATCATATGGTGGGGGAGGGGGCGAAAATTCTGGGAGCCTTGAAGAATGTGTGGAAGTCGAGAACATTATCTCGGAAAGCAAAAATGGGTATGTTTGAAGGAATAGTGGTTCCAACAATGTTGTATGGTTGCGAGGCGTGGACTATGGATAGAGTTGTGCGCAGGAGGATGGATGTGCTGGAAATGAGATGTTTGAGGACAATGTGTGGTGTGAGGTAGTTTGATCGAGTAAGTAACGTAAGGGTAAGAGAGATATGTGGAAATAAAAAGAGCGTGGTTGAGAGAGCAGAAGAGGGCGTTTTGAAATTTTTTGGTCACAAGGAGAGAATGAGTGAGGAAAGACTGACCAAGAGGATATATGTGTCGGAGGTGGAGGGAACGAGGAGAAGAGGGAGACCAAATTGGAGGTGGAAAGATGGAGTGAAAAAGATTTTGTGTGATCGGGGCCTGAACATGTAGGAGGGTGAAAGGAGGGCAAGGAATAGAGTGAATTGGAGCGATTTGGTATACCGGGGTTGACGTGCTGTCAGTGGTTTGAATCAAGGCATGTGAAGCGTCTGGGGTAAACCATGGAAAGCTGTGTAGGTATGTATATTTGCGTGTGTGGACGTATGTATATACATGTGTATGGGGCTGGGTTGGGCCATTTCTTTCGTCTGTTTCCTTGCGCTACCTCGCAAACGCGGGAGACAGCGGCAAAAAAAAAAAAAAAAAAAAAAAAATATATATATATATATATATATATATATATATATATATATATATATATATATATATATATATATATATATATATATATATATAATTATATATGTATATATATATACACACACACACAAATACATATCATCATATACATGCACATATATATACATATACACACATTTTCATACTTGCTCGCCTTTATCTATTTGTGGCGCCACCTCGCCCCAACGGAACACAGTATAGCCACCCCCTGCGTCAGGACACAGAAGAATGTCCACATCCGCTCACACTCAGTCTCTAGCTTTCATGTGTAATGTACCGAAACCACAGCTTCCTATCCACTTCCAGGACCCAAAGACCTTTCCATGGTTTACCTCAGACGGTTCACTTGCCCTGGTTCAGTCTTTTGACAGCACGTCGACCCCTGTATACCACATCCTTGCCAGTCGGCCCAACATAAAACTTATCACGATTTCTACATGGTACTCTATAGCTACATCCTGCAAAACTTTCTAGTGAGTTCCTGTAGCTGAAGGCAACATTTGCGTTAAAATAAAGTAAAATTATTATTAAAAGCAAAATGAAACGATGTAGAACAATTGAAGAGGGGAAAAAGTTTGATGATGTCGTTAATGATGATGATGATGGGACATTCATAATTTTGATGAAAGCAAGGACAAAAAAATCTAGGAATTAAGAAAAGAATGAACAAAGGAAAATCTATATGTAAAAGAAAAAAAGTTATCCTGAAGAAAAGAGATAAGCAAAATAGAAAACCAAAATGTAAAAATGAAGTAGCAGTAGACAGAGCAGGAACAGAGAAAGATGATAAGTAACAAAAGGTAGAACGAGGCACGAAAAGATGAAGCAAAAACAGAAAAGATTAGACAGAAAAGAGGGAATGAGATGGACGAGGACGACAAGAAAATATAGAATAAGATAAGTGAATAAATGATCAGGGTTAACAACAACCTGGAAAGAAGAAGCAAAGAGAAACGAAAACAGAAGAAACAGTTGAAAAAATATAAGGAATAATTGGAAAAAGAAGAAATGAAATTGCAGTAATAAGCGTAAACGGAGAAGGTGAAAAAACAAAAGTAGCAGAAAAACAAAAATAAGAACAGCTAAAAGAAAAGGAGCCGATAGGAAACTAGTAGAACTATCACAAAAAGAAGAAGACGAGAAATAACTGACGAGCTGAAAACAGATTCTTATTCTCTGGAAGTAATACCTCAACACTCAGCTACAGTAAACAATTTCCGTAAACTAATGAGAAATAGAATATATTTACAGTAAAATAGATTTCTTTCTGAGTGGGGATGAGCCTATGTTTTCCTTCCAGTACTGTACTTTCTACGGGAAGAACTGAATGATATGCTCCACCCATCTCCAGGGATCTGTTGCTGGCGTACTTCCCTGATTTCCTTTCGACCCTACACCGTCCTGGAAATACTGAACGTGCAAGCTTCATCTTCATCTCTATCAACCCTGAACTGTCTTGAAAATAATATGTGGGTTTTTCTCTGCTTTAGATTTGTTATCATTGTACTAGCCTAGAAACACCGAGTATAATAGTCTTACCATTGTCTGCCTTAATCCTTTATCATCTTGGAATTACTGAACCTCACTATTATCTGTCTTAGTACTTATCATCCCGGAAGTACTGTCTCATCATTATCTCTTTTAATCCTATACCATCCTGGAAGCTTCGATCTTCACCATTATCTACCTTGTTCCTTTACCATCCTGGAAGTAATGAACCTCACCATCATCTCTTAACCTACACCATCCAGGAAACAGTGAGGCTCCTCATTATTTATCATAACCCTACCTCATCCTGGAAGTGGCCAACGGACTAGTTTCATCATAACTCATTTTATTAAAATCTTTGACGGAACAAAACGTTGCATCTAATCGACATGAAATGCTCAACCATGGGCACTTGTCCAGGATTACCATATTATCATACTATTTCCTTAGTAGTTTTATAACTTCTGAATTGGTAACTTATTAACATTCCACCTCACTATGAAACCCACTTCCGTTTGCAAAGTGAATTATCGACCTTTCTAGTCAACAAAAAGAACAGATGAGAGTGAGGACTGGACTATCATTTAAAAAAAAAATCGCAGTGAATATAAATAAATTATTTAACAAGAGTTTAAAATACATATTAAGTTCGTTATCACATTAGACTTGATGAACAATGGTACAGAGGAAAGAGTGAGCAATAGTGAACATTTGCTTGATGTGAGAGTGAGGACGAGTGAGGCTGTCTGAGTTCAGCCATAGGCAAACAAGAGTGAAGTCATGAGCACTGTGGTCAGGAGTGATCACTTCTCCCCATCATAGCAGTAGGAACAACACGGAGCTATCGGTGTTCACTTGGCATAGTTTAAGCTTGAGTGCAGCTTGATTTTTAAAGAGCGCAAGCTAACCTTTCGAGATCAACATTGCTCTTTAAGAGTGTAGGTTACAATATTTCTGATATAATAAAAGAAGGAATAAAGAACACGCAAAATCTTCCCTCAATACGATGACCAAGAGTGCACGTTAAGTTTTCCCCTGATAACCAAATGACTAAATGTGCAATTGATAGGATACGTCACTCATCAACAGAGTGAGCAAGAGTGCAAGTAACAGTTCGGTCAGTACGAGCGTGAGCAAGAGTACAGGTCAACTCTTTACTCGGCTACAGAGTGAAAAGAGAGTGCAGCTCTATCACCTTTAACGCTCTAAATATTTATACATATTCAGTACCCTGCAGATTTAAACCCTTTTTATCTAATTTACGAATAAACTCAATCACTTCTAAATAATGAAATAAACTGTTATCGTGTGAATTAAAGTTAGTTGGAATGTTTTTATAAAATGCATATTTTTCCCTCCCAACACACGTGGAACACATCAGATTTTGGCATATTTTATGCTGTCATTTTTCTATCCGTATTTTATGTGGTCGGGTGGGCCTCAGCTCGCCGGATTTGCACATAAAATGCATGATCGGATTTTTGTTAGCAATATTGTACCGCGACTTTTTTTTTTGTAAGTGGTTTTGTCGGTTGAGTAAACTGGGTTTGTAGAATTTGAGGGTTTATAGATGGAAGTGAGGGACGTGTTTCCTACGCTCCGGGTTTGTTTTAGAAACAGGACATTGCATCTCTTGCAACGTTCGTCAGGCAACGAATTAACGTTATGGACAGACACAACAAAAGTTCCCAGTTAATTTTGGTTGCACATGGCAGGCGAGTTGACCAGAAACTAAATCACTTTTTCCCGTTCACGCGCACTAACGCGATGACCTGATTTGGAAAAAAGTTTATCTATTTTTTCAACATCACATTTCAGAGTAATTAATGATTGTGCGGGGAATCTATTAGGGTTAGTATAGCTAGCAATATAGTGGGTTAATATCTGACTGGGATAGTGTGGGATATTATCTGCTGAGAATATTAGGATTGCTGTCTGATTGGGATATTGTAAAGTTGATATCGCTCAAGGATATCGTTAGTAAACTCATATTATGTATATTGTGAGATATTGTCTGGCGGGGAATATCGTAGGTCATACTACCTGCCGAGGACATGGTACAGTACCTTTGACCAAGAATATTGTTGAATGATATCCTCACACCTTTCCATAGTTTACCACTGCCGCTCCACTTGCCCTACTTCAGTCCACTGACAATACATCGAACCTGGTCAACCACTCGCCCTTCTCTCCAAGACTCCCGCACCACATCCCTCACTACGCCATCTACAAACAAATCAAACAGCTATGATAACTTCATACACCTCAGCCGCATATCAACCTTTACCGGGAACAACTCACTCTCCTCTCTTCCTACTCGCACGAGTATATATATATATTTTTTTTTTTTTTTTTTTTTTTTTTTTTTATACTTTGTCGCTGTCTCCCGCGTTTGCGAGGTAGCGCAAGGAAACAGACGAAAGAAATGGCCCAACCCACCCCCCCCATACACATGTACATACACACGTCCACACACGCAAATATACATACCTACACAGCTTTCCATGGTTTACCCCAGACGCTTCACATGCCTTGATTCAATCCACTGACAGCACGTCAACCCCTGTATACCACATCGCTCCAATTCACTCTATTCCTTGCCCTCCTTTCACCCTCCTGCATGTTCAGGCCCCGATCACACAAAATCTTTTTCACTCCATCTTTCCACCTCCAATTTGGTCTCCCTCTTCTCCTCGTTCCCTCCACCTCCGACACATATATCCTCTTGGTCAATCTTTCCTCACTCATTCTCTCCATGTGCCCAAACCATTTCAAAACACCCTCTTCTGCTCTCTCAACCACGCTCTTTTTATTTCCACACATCTCTCTTACCCTTACGTTACTTACTCGATCAAACCACCTCACACCACACATTGACCTCAAACATCTCATTTCCAGCACATCCATCCTCCTGCGCACAACTCTATCCATAGCCCACGCCTCGCAACCATACAACATTGTTGGAACCACTATTCCTTCAAACATACCCATTTTTGCTTTCCGAGATAATGTTCTCGACTTCCACACATTTTTCAAGGCTCCCAAAATTTTCGCCCCCTCCCCCACCCTATGATCCACTTCCGCTTCCATGGTTCCATCCGCTGACAGATCCACTCCCAGATATCTAAAACACTTCACTTCCTCCAGTTTTTCTCCATTCAAACTCACCTCCCAATTGACTTGACCCTCAACCCTACTGTACCTAATAACCTTGCTCTTATTCACATTTACTCTTAACTTTCTTCTTCCACACACTTTATATATATATATATATATATATATATTTATTTATTTATTATATCTTGCTTTGTCGCTGTCTCCCGCGTTTGCGAGGTAGCGCAAGGAAACAGACGAAAGAAATGGCCCAACCCACCCCCATACACATATATATACATACACGTCCACACACGCAAATATACATGCCTATACATCTCAATGTACACATATATATACACACACAGACACATACATATATACCCATGCACACAGTTCACACTGTCTGCCTTTATTCATTCCCATCGCCACCTCGCCACACATGGAATACCATCCCCCTCCCCCCTCATGTGTGCGAGGTAGCGCTAGGAAAAGACAACAAAGGCCCCATTCGTTCACAATCAGTCTCTAGCTGTAATGCAATAATGCCCGAAACCACAGCTCCCTTTCCACATCCAGGCCCCACACAACTTTCCATGGTTTACCCCAGACGCTTCACATGCCCTGATTCAATCCACTGACAGCACGTCAACCCCGGTATACCACATCGATCCAATTTACTCTATTCCTTGCCCGCCTTTCACCCTACTGCATGTTCAGGCCCCGATCACTCAAAATCTTTTTCACTCCATCTTTCCACCTCCAATTTGGTCTCCCACTTCTCCTCGTTCCCTCCACCTCCGACACATATATCCTCTTGGTCAATCTTTCCTCACTCATTCTCTCCATGTGCCCAAACCATTTCAAAACACCCTCTTCTGCTCTCTCAACCACGCTCTTTTTATTTCCACACATCTCTCTCACCCTTACATTACTTACTCGATCAAACCACCTCACACCACACATTGTCCTCAAACATCTCATTTCCAGCACATCCACCCTCCTGCGCACAACTCTATCCATAGCCCACGCCTCGCAACCATACAACATTGTTGGAACCACTATTCCTTCAAACATACCCATATTTGCTTTCCGAGATAATGTTCTCGACTTCCACACATTCTTCAAGGCCTCCAGGATTTTCGCCCCCTCCCTCACCCTATGATTCACTTCCGCTTCCATGGTCTACACCGGTCATTTCCCATCA
The DNA here is from genome assembly GCF_036320965.1 of Panulirus ornatus. Taxonomy (NCBI): domain Eukaryota; kingdom Metazoa; phylum Arthropoda; class Malacostraca; order Decapoda; family Palinuridae; genus Panulirus; species Panulirus ornatus. The sequence continues at coordinate 21,647,221 of NC_092290.1, read as the reverse complement.
GGCTTACACAGCCAGCAGATAGCATTTTACCGAACCTAAGTGTAAAACGCGGAGGTATATGAATGCGAACAAAGCGCATATGAACGCGCACCTTCATAGAACATACAAACCTCCAACAACCAGTATCGATCCCGGGACCCCTATGTAACCTAATAATCATGCTTTTATTCATATTCATTCTCAACTTTCTAATTTCATATATGCTTCAAAACTCCGTCACCAGCTTCTGTAGATTCTCACTCGAATCTTTCGTCAGTGTTGTATCATTAGCAGAGAACAACTAACTCTTTTCCTAGGCCCTATCATCCCCAACAGACTGCATACTCGCCCCTCTCTCAAAAACTCTCGCATTATCTCCCTCACCACCCAATCCATAAACAAATTGAACAACCACATCCCTGCCGCAGACCGACCTTCTCTTAGAACCATTCACTCTCCTCTCTCACTATTCCTACACACGCCTCACACCCTTGATAAAAAACCTCTCCCTTCTTCTAGCATCTTCACTCCTACAATGAATATTCTTAGGGATTCATACAAGGCACCTATATCAACCCCATCATATGTCTTCTCCAGATCCATAAATGCTACATACAAATCCATCTGTTTTTCTAATTATTACTCACACATGTTCTTAAAAGCAAACAGCTGATCCATACATCCCCTTCCACTTTTGAAGCTATTCTGCTCCTCCCAAATCTGATGCTATGTACGTACATTCCCAGTCTTAATCAATACCCCTCCATAAAAAATTACAATATTTACTCTACAGACATACCTCTGTTGCTAGAATACTCACCTTTGTCCTCAGTGCCTTTATACAGTGGCACTCTACATGCATTCCGCCAATCCTCAGGATTTCATCGCCTCTTTTCTCATCACCAAACTACTTTCCATGACTCTCTCACTTCACATGCTACCTCGAACAAACATCCTACATTTGCCAACCACATATCAAACATATTCAACAAGCCTTCAGAATTCTCGCTCCATCTCCTTCCCATTTCATCACTACCTGTTACCACTTCCCCAATTGCTTCTTTTATCGAAGTTTTCATTTGTTCTCTTGTTTTCTCTTTTTCACGCTAACCTAACCTAACTTAGTATTCTTCCAAAGCATCATCTCTCTCAACTTGACTAATATTTACTCAGGCCAGCTTTCATTTCCCCTCTTTTTCAACCCCTGCACCTTCCTCTCTCATTCTGACGAAAAGCAGTGTTTCATGCCGTTATCGATTGGAGACATTTCATTTTGCAGATTTAACATTAATATCAGCGTTCAGTACCATCAGTCTCTGAGATTCCGACTGTAAGCTTAATATCAACAGCAAAGCTGCGTTTATATACAGAAAACAACTTTGTACTCACAGGACAAACTATAGCAGTATGGGGCTCTCATGTCCAGATACATCCTAACTATCTTCTGGGTTTGTCTTCTTAGAAGTTTCATAGAAATGTATTCCACAGTTCCATAAACTATGCATCAGAGAACTGTGAGAAAGAAGCCAGCCGCCGTATAAACTCTCTATATGAAAATACGGTTTACGGGAACCACATCATCACTGTTGTCTTCAACACTCCAACTGATTTATGATAACTAATCTGAGTATATATGACATTCGTCGGAAACTTGGTAGTTCCACTCCCTCCAGTGTTTAGAAATACTGGCAAATGTTCTCTTTCACAATCGGGTCATTTTCGGCCAGCCACATCTGCGCCATTTGAAATCGGCACTTGAGCAGCGCGTTAATCATAGCGGCCCGTCGGAGCGTGGAACAGCCGCCCATAAAAGTTAAATTACTCAGTTTTCATTCCCGACTGTCACAGTGACTCATGCCTTTATTACTTCAAGTGGCTGCATCTACCGGGGACTGGTATAGGCCGTCACCATTATGGCCTGGTAGTTGTGTGGAGGACGGTACCATTATGGCCGGGTAGTGGTGCTGAGGACCGCACCATTATGGCCGGGTAGTGGTGGTGAGGACTGTACCATTATGGCCGAGTAGTGGTGGTGAGGACCGTACCATTATGGCCGGGTAGTGGTGGTGAGGACTGTACCATTATGGCCGGGTAGTGATGGTGAGGACATTGCTATTGTGGTTAGGTAGTGGTGTTGAGGACCATTCTATCATAACCGAGTAGTGGTGCTGAGGACGGTACCATTATAGCCAGGTAGTGGTGTTGAGGGCAGTACCATCATAGCCGTGGTACTTAGGGAACCGCCTCCATGAACATAGGGTAGAGATGCTAGGGAATCTGAGGATCCTGGTGCTGGAGAGGAGAGTGTTCCCATCACAGCCAGGTGGTGAACCTGGAGAACCGTCTCCATTATGAAAGGGTAGAGGTACTAGAACCAGTTCCTTCATGCCTGAGGAGTTCCTAGCTGGGTAAGCAAGCAGTGTTACTGTGGAACTGTTTTCATCATGGTCATATGATGAAGTTATGTAGCCTAGTATGGCGGGAGAGACGTGTTGGGGGTGTTAACATCCACACTATTGTTGGGTGATAATATTCAGGAGCGACTTCTTGGTGCTATGAACCTCTCCCACTATGATGGAGTAGTGTCCCGACGGCCATCCCAGCGACTATATCCAGCCAGTATGACGGAAAACTGGTGCTGGCTGGGGACCCAGCGTGGCAAGGTAGCGGTGTTGAAGTATTGTCCCAGAACTGACCAAGTACATGGGATAACCAATGCTCCTTACCTGTATTCAGCTTTAAGTTACGGAAACCATGTATCTCTTCCCTTAATCTGGTAACATTTGACTGGACTAGACATGATTATTGATATATTCTTTCGTGACTGAAATTGCAAGATCTGTGGACTGTATATCCTATGGGATATCTGGACCATAATTTGAAAGATGACATGTTCATATGTGCAAATAACATTATCTGTAAAGCCAGTATTTTGGGAATATTTCTCATTGACAGATGTAGCAGCATTAGTCATTACAGTAAATATTTCTTTTAACTCAGTCATATGACGTATAAAGATAGGGTTTCACTGGCAGTGTTTATGTAATCATGTTTAATATCAGATGAATTTAGGTGCCCAGTGTAAGAGAATTCATTCTTGAGTCTGCGGGCTTACAAATACAGTTACTAATTATAAATGTTTGTGAAAGTGGCAAAAAATGTCTTTTATTAAGGAAAAGAAGCAAAAAATTTCTTCGTCTCTTGTCATTTACATATTCACTATTTCGTTTATATATACTCACAAATAAACCAAAACAAACTATCAAAGTCAAAATCATAAATAATTTTCGTATCAGAAGCACTGTCGTGACCTTAATAGATCCGGTAAAGAGAATTGTAACGTCCTAAGGCAAGGCCGTGGCTTCGAGACCTGGGAATATAGGGAGTCGTGGAGGAACAGAATTGTGCTCTAGCAAGATGAGGCAGTACATGGTCGTGATCTTGAAGCTGAGGGATTTACAAAATCTTGGTTTTGAAAATTGGAGGCACAGAGTTACATCCTCGAGGGCTGAGAGTATTTGAGAGCTGACGGTGTAAAGTCATAGCCTCGTAACCTTGGGGGTGTTACGGAGACGTGTCCTCACTTGCTGGAGGACTACGGCCTTGATAGGTTGTTGTGTACGTAGATAGGAGTAGCCTCTGTAGTTGAGGGTAAATTGAGAGGGCACAGAATCGATCTCATAAGTGACTCTGTACCGAGTTATGACCTCGCAAAATACGGGTGTATAGAGTCATCGATACGAGACCTAAGAGCTGCTTGGAGTCGTGGCTTCGTCTGTCACAGCTTCAAGGGTCAGGCTCACTATCCCACCTCAGACCAGCAGTTCTCCTGTGGTCCGCAGAAAACAATCAGGTCGGGCTGTTATTGTTCGTCAAAGTTGTAGTAATCACCAACTGGCAGACGTTACGAGGCCTCTACCAAACGGGGAGGCAGCGCTGCCCTAGGTAGGGATCAGTGGGGAGGATTGTATTGGTGCAGAGGATCACTCACGCTAGATACAACGGTGCAGATAAGGAATGTGTTGGGAGAGAGAGACTTCTTTGGAGACAAGGAAATAAAAGTAACAGTCTGGAGGAGATTAGTTGTAATGCGTATGAACTCTTGATGATCAAGAAGGTGGGGGCATTTGAGGCTTGAGGTGATAAGAGAGGAGCTTAAAGAGGAAAAATGGCGAGAAAAATAGAGCAGGAAGGAAATGTGGTTGCAAGAGATAAGAAGACTCCTATCAAGTGGAGCGAGGGTAGATAAGAAAGATCCTAAGAATATAAAAGTATCCTAACAAATGGAACATCAAGAGATAAGAAAGAATCTACCAGGAGGAACATTAAGAGATAAGAAGGAACCTACCAAGAGAAACATCAAGAGATAAGAAGTAACCTACCAGGAGGAACATCAAGAGATAAGAAAGATTCTACCACGTGGAACATCAAGAGATAAGAAAGATCCTTAACGTTTGGAGCATCAAGAAGTAATAAGGGTCCTGCCAGGAGAAACATCAAGAGAATAAAAGGTATATTGAAAAAGAGACTCTTTTGGTGAAGAGAAAAGTGGAGGAAACAACATAACATTTTCGACTTCCACACATTCCTCAATGCTCCCAGAATTTCGCCCCCTCCCCCACCCCATGATTCACTTCCGCTTCCATGATTCCATTCGCTGCCAAATCCACTTCCAGATATCTAAAACACTTCACTTCCTCCAGTTTTTCTCCATTCAAACTTACCTCCAATTGACTTCATCCCTCAACCCTACTGTATCTAATAACCTTGCTCTTATTCATATTTACTCTCAGCTTTCTTCTTTCACACACTTTACCAAACTCAGTCACCAGCTTCTGCAGTTTCTCACCCGAATCAGCCACCAGCGCTGTATCATCAGCGAACAACAACTGACACTTCCCAAGCTCTCTCATCGACAACGGACTGCATACTTGCTCATCTTTCCAAAGCTCTTGCATTCACCTCCTAACAACCCCCTCCATAAACAAACTAAACAACCATAGAGACATCATGCACCCTGCCGTAAACCAACATTCACTGAGAACCAGTCACTTTACTCTCTTCCTACACGTTCATATGCCTTACATCCTCGATAAAAACTTTTCACTGCTTCTAACAACTTTCCTCCCACACCATATATTCTTAATACCTTCCACAGAGCATCTTTATCAACTCTATCATATGCCTTCTCCAGATCCATAAATGCTACATACAAATCCATCTGCTTTTCTAAGTATTTCTCACATACATTCTTCAAAGCAAACACCTGATCCACACATCCTCTACCACTTCTGAAACCACACTGCTCTTCCCCAATCTGATGCTCTGTACATGCCTTCACCCTCTCAATCAATACCCCCCTACATAATTTCCCAGGAATACTCAACAAACTTTTACCTCTGTAATTTGAGCACTCACTCTTATCCCCTTTGCCTTTGTACAATGTCACTATGCACGCATTCCGCTAATCCTAAGGCACCTCACCATGAGTCATACATACATTACATAATCTTACCAACCAGTCAACAATACAGTCACCCCCTCTTTTTAATAGATTCCACTGCAGTTACCATTCAAACCCGTTGCCTTGCCGGCTTTCATCTTCCGGAAAGCTTCTACTACCTCTTCCCTGTTTACCAAGTCATTCTCCCTAACCCTCTCACTTTGCACACCACCTCGACCAAAACACCCTATATCTGCCACTCTATCATCAAACACATTCAACAAACCCTCAAAATACTCACTCCATCTCCTCACATCACCACTACTTGTTATGACCTCCCCATTAGCTCCCTTCCTGATGTTCCCATTTGTTCCCTTGTCTTACGCACTTTATTTACCTCCTTCCAGAACATCTTTTTATTCTCCCTAAAATTTAATGATACTCTCTCACCCCAACTCTCATTTGCCCTCTTTTTCACTTCTTGCACCTATATCTTGATCTCCTGATTCTTTCTTTTGTACATCCAGTCATTTGCATTATTTGCCTGCAAAAATCGTCCAAATGCCTCTCTCTTTTCTTTCACTAATAATCTTACCTCTTCATCCCACCACTCACTACCCTTTCTAATCTACCCACCTCCCACGCTTCTCATGCCACAAGCACCTTTTGCACAAGCCATCACTGCTTCTCTAAATACATCCCATTCCTCCCCCATTCCCCTTACGTCCTTTGTTCTCACTTTTTTCCATTCTGTACTCAGTCTCTCTTGGCACTTCCTCACACAAGTCCCCTTCCCAAGCCTACTTACGCTCACCACTCTCTTCACCCCAACATTATCTCTTCTTTTCTGAAAACCTCTACAAATCCTCACTTTCGCCTCCACAACATAATGGTCAGACATCCCTCCATTTGTACCTCTCAGCATATTGGCATCCAAGAGTCTCTCTTTCGCGCGCCTATCAGTTAACACGTAATCCAATTAACAAATTAACATTGATATTGTTGATTTTGATCCAATTAACAAATTAACATTGATATTGCTAATTTTGATTTTAAAGTAGTTAGCTTTGATGTTTCCTCACTTTTCACTAAAGTTCCAGTTGATGACCTTTTAGAATATTTATTTGATGTCTTGGATGATATTCATATACCTGTTTCTATGTCTAATTTCATTGAACCGATAAAGTTGTGTATAAAAGACTGTGTATTTCAATTTAATGGAGATTATCATGCTCAAAAATTTGGTATGGCAATGGGTAACCCTCTTTCAGCTCTACTAAGTAATCTTTATATGGAATTTTTTGAAACAAAATTACTAAAGGATATCTTATCTTCTAATGCAATTTGGTTTAGGTATGTAGATGATGTTCTTTGTGTTTGGCCAACAAATGAAAATTCACTAATATTTCTCCCCTTACTTAACAATTCAGCACCTTCCATCAAATTTACTGTAGAAAATGAAAATAATGGTATGTTACCATTTTTAGATTGCATGATCCATAGACAGGGAAACAAGTTTAAGTTTAGCATATACAGAAAACCCATCAATGTACGCTCATATATCCATTATTACTCATCTCAACATGACAGAGTTAAATTATCATAATTTCAATCTATGTTCCTTAGGGTATTACTTATTTGCAGTCCAGAGTTTATTGATGATGAGTTTGAGAAGATATATTCTATTGGATCTAAGTTAAAGTACCCTAGATCTTTCATTGATAAATCCCTTAAGTTAGCAAAGAAATCATTTTATAGAGTTGAGCCCAAACCTCCCACTGACACCAAGAATCTTTTAGTTCTCCCTTTTAATAATAATTTCACTTTGCTTCCCATATTACTTAAATCCTTTAATGTAAATGTTGCCTTTAGCAACAATAATGCTATAAAGAATATCTTAATCAGGACTTCACCAGAAAATTCTCTTGGATGCATCTATAAAGTGCCTTGTGGAAACTGTGATAAATTCTATGTTGGTCAGACTGGTAAGGATCTTTCTGTTAGACTTAAGCAACATAAATATAGTATAAGAACGGGACAAGAATCAAATGCCTTGTTTAATCACGTTAAAAACTATGTACATTGTATTGACTGGAGTAACGCCATCTCAGTTATTAACTCTAACTCTATTACCAAGAGAAATATCATTGAATCTTCTATTATCAAATACACAAAGAATCATAATCTTAATATTAGTGATGGTCTATACAGATTAGATAACTTTATTGTTGATAAAATTTGTAAAATGATAAGTTTATGAACGCTCGTTGTATGTTTTGGACAATCACGTGTTTACCAAATAGCTTCGTCTCTTCGATGTATATCAACTGACAGTTATATTTCTCTCCTGTGTCTCCCTGATGATGTGATTATTACACGAAAGTGCACTTGGGAACTTATCGTGTTTCATTTTCCCCGTGGACTCATAGGAATATCTTAATCACGCGCAAAATTGTAATCCTTTCCAATATATATATATATATATATATATATATATATATATACGAATAAAGTGTATATGAACGCGCACCTTCATAGAACATACAAAGCTCCAACAGCCAGGATCGAACCTGGGACCCCTTGTGCAAGAGGCAGGCATGCTAACCGCTAGGCTAAGGGACTGTATAATAGGAAACAACTATTCGAAATACTAAGTATTCGAAATACTAAGCATGCCTGCCTCTTGCACAAGGGGTCCCAGGTTCGATCCTGGCTGTTGGAGCTTTGTATGTTCTATGAAGGTGCGCGTTCATATACACTTTATTCGTATTCATAGAACTACGCGTTGTACAGTCAGGTTCGGTAAAACGCTATCAGCTGCTATGTGTTCTGTTCGGAAACAACCGATAGACCCCGTTGCTCACCATTGTGAGACGAAGGGTATTCGAGTACTTAGTATTTCAAATAGTAGTTTCCTATTATACAGTCCCTTAGCCTAGCGGTTAGCATGCCTGCCTCTTGCACAAGGGGTCCCAGGTTCGATCCTGGCTGTTGGAGCTTTGTATATATATATATATATATATATGTATATATATATGTACATATATATGTACATATATATATATATATATATATATATATGTATATATATATATATATATATATATATATATATATATAAAGTATAAAAATACAATTGCCTGAGCATGGATAAACAATTGTTCAATTCGAGTAGTGAACTGTAAATATAAACCGTGAAGTTGGTGCACCAGGGGACGACGACAAATTGCCAAGTTACTTTTGGAATAAACAGAGAATGAGGTGATTCTGGGAGAGACAAGGAGGGATGAGGGCATAATCTGAGGGCCAGGGGCAGAGGGACGGGTGAGAACGAAGTAGAAGGGAGAAAGAGGAGGGATGTCAGAGATACGAATGAAGGATGTTCAAATGTAAGAAATACATACATGAGAGAGACAAATCTGAGGGTCAACGAAGAGGTTATCTGATGGAGAATGTAATGATATCTTTCTTACTTTCCTAATACAGGAAGATAAGACAGTAAAGTAGACAAAAGCCTTTGAGAAGTCTAGGTTGATCAGTAAGGGAACTAGGCTAGATAGGACTAATTGTGTCGAAGGCTGAATGATTTGTTCAAGAATACAAGATGTAATAAAATGCTTTAATTACTATTGGGGTTTGTGTGTCAGGAGGGTATTTGAAAAGCAGGAGAGGTAAGTGTGAATGAGGGAGTTGGGGAAGAGGAGTACTAATGGTCACACATTTGAATGAGAGACAGAACACACTGATATGGTCAAGAAGTTGTATAATAAGCAAAGCAGGGCTTGTTGAGAGCAAGGGGGACTCTTTTAGGTCCAGGAAGCTGTGAAAACAATAGATTTCCTTTTCATATCAGGAAGGGAAGTTTGGGGGAAGAGAGGTATGTGAAGGAATGTGATAAATAAGGAACTATGGATGCAGGACGGACTTCGTGTGAGAGAAAAGTGCGTTTGCTGCATCTGACTGTTATAGGAATGTGTCAGGTGTAGCAAGTAATTTCTAAGGACTAAAGAGAAGCGATGGGAGGTATAGTCTCGTGTTTCGGGGTTTGTAGGAATGTAAAGATGGTACAGGAAAGAAGTAACTTCATTGGCATGCAGACTATATGAAGTGTGTGTGTGTGTGTGTGTGTGTGTGTGTGTGTGTGTATGCTAGAAGAAAATGTAAGGTGCACCTGGGTTATACTAGGGGTTAAGAGGTTGTAGGTGTGTCTCTTAAATCGAAACAAGAACTGTAGGAGGAGCAGCAACAGGAGAAATGCTTGAGAATAGAAACTGAAAGTTTGATTATCAAATGATTAGAAAAATAAACGGAGGAGATTTTTCTATACAACAGGAGTGGTGTATAAATGTGAGATATTGGAAGAAGTGGTAAGAGTGAAGTGAGAGAAAGAAGAGAAGATTGTTATAGGCAAAAGAAGGACATGAATGATAAGTAGAGTGTTTCATGAGGTTGGCCGAAGTGTAAATATCAAGTGGTATGAATAGAGGAGAGAGTGCGAGGACTGTAGTTATTTGTAAGAATCATGAGGTAGTAAGAAGTAGTAGAGGTGTACGAGATGTAGGATGTATGTGTGAGGAGCAGGAAGGTTGAGTGGCAGGAGGATGTGTATAGAAGATAACGATGATGTGACTGGCAAAAAGAATGCTTTAGGAGCAGGAATAGTTTGAGAGTCAGGCAGGCCGTATGAACGACTAGAATGACGTTAAAGGAGCACAGAAATGTGTGAGGCGTATGGGTGTTGTCTGAGTGGCTGGAGGTTATGTGAAAGGTAGAGGGGTGTCTGAAAAGGCTATGTTAGTGGCAGGGTATGTGGGGAAGATACGCTCTGTGATGAATAGGAAGTGTGTGAGGGGCAGGGAAATACTATGTGAGAATTGCAGGATAATTATGTAAAAAAGGCAGAATAACGTGTGTGAGGGTCAGGAACATTGTGTGGACAGGATGGCTGTTTGAGGTGTAGGCAGTTTCTATGAAGTACAGGATAATTGTGTGTGGGATGGAAGGTTGCGTGCGCAAGAAATTGCTTGAGGGGGCGAAGGGTGAGAATGTGAGCGGGGAGACAGGAATCAACTAAGAATATGAATGGTATGAGAGGCAGGAGTGAATTATGATGAAACATATGCTTGAGTAAGAGGGTTTTATAAGAAACACTAAGTGTTGAGTACCGCACTTAAGTTGTAGGTGTGTGTTAGAACCAAGATGTACCATTTGTGTGTTAGATGGGTTTATGATGGCGTATGTGTGTGTGTGTGTGTGTGTGTGTGTGTGTGTGTGTGTGTGTGTGTGTGTGTGTGTGAAGATGAATGGATCAGAGAAGGGCAATAAGTCTGGCATGAAGTGTGAGAGGTTTTGTGAATGGCTGGAGGGATTTGTTAATGGCAGGAGAGATGTGTAGAAGGTGATAGGAATGGAGGAATTGTGGGTTTGTTGGGTTATGTGTGGGAAGGGTAAGTGAAGGGCGGGAGGGGTGGATGGAGAGCCAGAGAGCTGTGTGAAGGGGAGGAGGAAGGGTTTCAGAAAACAACAGGAAGGTTATGTAAAGGGAAGGATGGTGGTTTCAAGGATGAAGGCTGTTTTGACGGACATATAAGTGTTGGATGTGGCAAGAGTCAGAGGAAGACAGATAGGAGGAAACCTAATCGTCTGCGGTGTGGCTATATGCCGACGGGTTTCAGCAAAATCCTAATTTCCTAACAGAGAGAGAGAGAGAGAGAGAGAGAGAGAGAGAGAGAGAGAGAGAGAGAGAGAGAGAGAGAGAGAGAGAGAGAGAGAGAGAGAGAGAGAGGATGATAAGCAGAGGACATCTTTTCAGCCAGCATTTCCCACCAGCACAAAGTCCAACGGCTAAATGACTAAGAAGGAACACCTAATTCGTACTGCGTATATCACCATAAAGATTACATAGGAATACAAAGGAACTCATGCAGCAACAGACCATAGTAGAAGATGTCAGAAACTCACACATTAGTGTGGTAAGAGTTGGAAGATACACAGATGTTTCAAAACAAGAACATTAAAACTGCAGACGTTCCATAAAGATAAGGATGCGCAACTAGCGTTAGTCGTGGGCTTGAAATGTTCATCAAGTCTATTGGTGCTGCTTTCAACCAATCTGTTTTATTAATGTTTCCATATGTGCATAATCCTGTGGAAGATTAAGTGCTTGGCCTCATTGGAAGCAAAACGTTTGTCCATGAGCTTGCATCCATTACTACGAGTATAACTAGACGAATCATGCTTTAAGTAGCTGCTTAGATGACGTTATCGAAGCCTTTGAAAATTCTGAGTACCTGTATAGGGCCACACACCTTGAAATTTTCTTTTCTAAGTACATATCGAGTATTTAGCTTATAAATAGAAATATTATGATACTCTGATACTGAAACGAGATCCTTAGGAGAGATAGCTCAAATCTGGAGAAAATATAGTTGTATTCCATCAAAATTTTTGAATTTGTCTTTTCCTTCCTGAACAGACTTATTTACTGATAACTGATATCACTGATGTATTTGTTTAACCATGACACAAAGGTACTGATTGTCCTCGTAATGACAGCATCTAGTGGTAGTTTACACCAATAGTTTACAACTCTACATTTGAAAAAATTTTGCCCACCGTAACGATAAATCTTCATACCATTATTCTGGGTGTTGAATGTCTGCCTAACATGAGCAAACTTTCGTATATTGTGTTGCCGAAACCATTCAGTAATTCAAATGCTTCTGTTACTTATCCTCGGGAGGCTGCGCTTTTTAGAAACAATAATTCTAGGTCTCTTGAGTTTCTTCAAAAGGCGTGTTTCTTAGTGACGATATTTGTCTTGTTGCTCTTTGTCTTCTTTCTAGTTTTTTTTTTCCATTTTTTGTATGTTTTTGTTAAGGTTACAAGAAATACGTTAGGGTAGGAGGAGGGCTATCTGAAGGTCAAAAATAGGTTACCTGCAGGTTTGGTGTGAGGTAAAGGGAGTGTTTGGAGTTGTTATGAAGGTCCTATGAAGATTTGAAGGGGCATTTGAGTTTGTTAGGAGGGTCACTTGAAGAATCCAAGAAGCTTTTGTTTTGATAGGAGAGCCCCAGAAAGAGTTGAAGGGATGTCTGAGGTTGTTAGAAGGGCCCTAGGAAGATTGAAGATGTGTTCGGGGGCCTTCTCAGGAGATGAAAGGGCGTTTGAGTTTGATAGGCGAGCTCTATGAAGGGTTGACGGTCGTTTGAAGTTGTTCAGAGAGTCCTATGAAGAGTTGAAGGCGCGATTTAAGTTGGTGGGAGAGTATCTGAAGAAAAGGATATCTAAAGATGTCAGGATGGCTCTATGGAGAGTAAAGAAAGTTTGAAATTGTTAAGTAGGCGCAATAAAGAAATGTAAGGTAGTCTGACGAAGTGCCAAGTCGTCGAAGTGGTAGTGATCATGTACTAAAACTAGAAAGGGTGTTTTTAAAATCAAGATCAGTTGATGAATGAGATGAGAAATTCAGAGAGAGAGAGAGAGAGAGAGAGAGAGAGAGAGAGAGAGAGAGAGAGAGAGAGAGAGAGAGAGAGAGAGAGAGAGAGAGAGAGAGAGAGAGAGAGAGAGAGAGAGAGAGAGAGAGAGAGAGAGAAATCGACAGGGAGACTCTATAAAAAGCATGATTGGTGTTAGCTGAGGAGGAGGGTCGTAAGTGGGACAAATACGGAGAATGAATGACAGGGTGATGGTGTGGGGCGGGTGAGATGTGAGAGATGTGAGGCGGAAGGAGTTAAAGAGTGTGAGGAGGGATGTGTGAAGAACGAAGAACGGGCACTTTAACTTAGAGGAAGGACGAGTAAGTGCAGGACGGGAGGCATAGCTGGAAGGCAAGAAGGGTGTTAGGGGAAAATGAAGTTTAATGTAAAAGCAAGAAAATCTGTGAAAAACTAATAGTATAACTTGTAGGCAGGAGGAGTGTGTGAAGGTCAGGAAGCCTAACTGGGAGGCAGGAACTATGTGTGAGTCAGGAAGTGTAAATGGCGGGAAGAGGAGTGAGTGAGGGTCATAAAAGTCTAATTAGGAGGCAGGAGGAGTGTGTGTTGATCAGGAAGTATAACTGGGAGGTAGGAAGAATGTGTGAGTCTGGAAGTATTACTGAAAGGAGGAAGAGTGGTGAAGGTCAGAAAGTAACCTGGGAGGCATGAGGAGTTTGTGAAAGGCAAGGAATATAAGTGGGTGTCAGAAATAGTTTTTGTGAAGTGGAAAGTATTTGCAATCATAATGAAGAGCAGGGAGATATGTTGTTTGAGGAGTGGGATAAGTCAACCAAGGGAGGGAGGAGGATCTAATGACGAGTGAGAGTGTGTGTCAAGAACAGGAAGTGTGTGTGAAGGACAAACGAGGACTATGACAAATTGAAGTAAGCGACAGGTAAGGAGGTTGTGTGTGAGAAGGAGACTTATGAACGGAAATAAAGTAACGGGTAGATGAGTTGTATGAGGGAGTAGGAGGAATAGCTCTGAGGCAAGTACAGAGCGTGAGGGAGGATGAAGGTGTGAAACGCAGGAAGAAATGGTTCAAATGGAGCAAAATGTGAGGTTGTAATCACGTTAGAAGTGTTTGAGGAATTTGAGGAATCACTGAGGAATATGGCTGTATGTGATGACAGAGTTACGTGATTGCATGAGAGGAACAAGATGAGCATACTAAGTGCAAGAAGAAAGGGCAAGAGAACTACTCTACCTTGTATGTTACCATCGTCTGTCACACATGGTGCTTCCAAGTAAGATATAAATTCCATCAATCTATACAATATTTGATTTGGACAAGGTAGCCATCCTTAGTTTAGATGAAGCTTGGTGAATGCATCTGTTTCATAGTGACAAACATGGGCAAAAAGCGTTTCACACATGCAGGTCTCGAGCCTGCAGGTGACTGTTCTGAGGTGCAGGGAAAAATGTAGGGCGTATTAGAGCTAGAAATGAGTCGGAAAAGTGCGAAAGGTGTTAAGTGCTGAACATGGCAAGAAAGGTGCCTGAGGAAGCTGACTGAAGTAGAGATGAAGGCTCATTGAAGTGTCAGAATGGGTAAGTTAGGAGTAAATAGTCTGAATGAAAAAGCAAGAAGGGTAAGAGGGATGTTTGACGGGCTAGGGAGACCTCAAAGGTTAAGAGGTGTGTGTAAGGGATTAAAGAGATTTTGTGAAAGTTATAAGGAAATCTGGAACGATATAAGCAAAATCAAATCAATTTATAAAGGGTCAAAAACGATGTATGATGGGTGATGAAGTGTCAGGGGCGTCAGGCAAGATTTATGAGATATAAGCAGAGGTGTGTTAGGAATCATGAAGGATATAAGGAAGCCAAGAAAAGTTGTGGGAGAGGATAGAATGGGTGTATCAGGGATCAGCTGGGGTATAAGAGATGACATAAATGGAGCATAGATTGCAGGAGAGTATGTGGGGGGGGGAGGTCACGCAGGCGGTGTGAGGAGTCACAATTTATGTGTGAGGGCCACGGATTAAGTGTTATGGTGTAAGGAGGGTGTGTAAGGGGTGAGAGAGGGTGTATGAGGGATTATACAAGATGTGTAAGTGATCTTTGTGCGTGTGAAAGGTAAACAAGTATATCAGGAACTGCTTGGGGTGTAAAGGGTTAGAAAAGGGGAGTGGAGCGCAAGTAGGGCGTGTGAGGGGTAAAGAGGGAGTACGAGGGCAGGGCCCGGGCTAGTGTGTGCTGGGGTCAGGAAGTATATGTGAGGCGCAGGAAGGGTTGTGGAGGGAGGGAGGGGGGGGGGGTTAACTTGTAATTGGTATATAAAGTGGTGAGACGCAGGGGATCCTAGATAAAGAGTGACTGTAATGGAAGTGGTGATTATATATGAACGGGGAAGAAGGGTACTTGAGGAAGAGGATGGAAAGGAATAAATGAGGCAAACATGGAAGAAGAGGTATATACGAGGAGAGCAGTGGAGCATAAAGCAGCAAGACGAAGGGAAACAGGAGGATCACATCAGGGAGACAGACGATATATCTGTCAACAGCAAGAGTGAGAAGTTAAATTATAGATATGTATGATGGAAACTGGGAAGGATATTACTGAGACATCACAGGAAGTTACTAGAGAAACCAATAAGTTTCACAAGGAATGTAGATGACGTGTATGATGATTTGAACAGGGGCAGAACAGTTCTAGGACAAATTGCTCTCTCTCTCTCTCTCTCTCTCTCTCTCTCTCTCTCTCTCTCTCTCTCTCTCTCTCTCTCTCTCTCTGCATCCCGACTATTACCCTCTAATCTAACCAAACTTGACCTAACGTGAAAACTATTCCCTATTACTGCATTATACCTATGTTTATACCGGGCGGAATCTAGGGAACAGTCATGAATTGACCGGGAATATAGGTGGGCTGGAATTGTTTGGGGAAGTTTTTCACGAGCCGAATTGTCCCGATATAGAGAAGTATACTGGTATACAAAATTTTTTCTGGGACAAACGGAGATTCCACCAAAGATATTATATATAAGACAAATAGTAATATACTGGGGAGAAAAGGGGTTGAAATGTGATAATATAAAACATATAATGTAATAGAATTAAGGCAACATCAAAGGCAAACATGTGCTTCAGAACTGATTGGCTGGATGAAGCAAATGTTGGACAACAAAGAATATGTAAATTTTGGGTGAACAAACTCGTTGATAACGGAACAGAAAACTGGTTTAGGTAAAGCAGATTCATGAATGGGAGGGATGAAGGTAAGAGAAGAGGTTGAGGGAGAAACATGGTAATAAGGCATTTACAATTCCCAAATAATGAATGATAACGCAGGTGAAAAATGAGGAAAGGAATTACAGAGATGATTGTCACACCAGCCGAGGTATACATTTAGCTACAAGGTGTATGTGTAGTGGAGTTACTACGCCAGCCTAGGGACACGTAAGTTACAAAGGGTATGTGTAGGGGAGGAAAATGCGATAAGACACGGCCGTTCATGGTTCGAGGATTGGTCATGACGAGAATGACTGGTTCGTGTGGCTCAAGTGTAGAATTTACAGATAAATTGTGAAGTACATTAAACTCTGAGATACGTGCTATATCATCAGTTATTTATGTAAATGAAAATCATGAAGGAATCTTAACTTTGAATGATATCATTCTTTTGGTAAGTATATATTCTCGTTTGTTATGAAAGCTAGTCAAAAGTCAGGGTCATCCCTCAATCTGTATGTATAATCCATAGTTTGCTGTGACAGTAGGAGTCCTCCTCAGTACTTTGGAAGGATTCCATTTCCAAGCAAGTCACGGGTGGCATGACTGGCTCCTTCAGGGACTGCGGTCACTGGCAGAGTCCAGTTGGGAAGGAACTCCTCACTCGCTGCTGGTAGCAGCTGCATATCCTTTAATGCTATCACTTGCATCAGGTACTTCAGTCTTCTCTCTTTTTTCCTTTAGTTATCTCATGTATAAAAGTTTTTTACTCACCATAGTAGTAACATGACAAATTATACATTATCATAAAAGCTCGATAGCACTATATTCGGCAGGATTAGAAAGGTGAGCACTTTAACATATCTAAACACTGGTATCACTTTATAACGTTACCGGTCTGTAACACATTAACTGTGCAGCCCCCCCTCACACACTGTCTTAAGATGCGGTGGTCGGCAGAGGGTGCGGCATTGGTGCGGCCAGCCTGTTCCCCGGCATCCACTGCCGCCGGTTCATCACCCAGCACTCACTCACCCCATCGCCTGCCCTTGCTCAACATCTCGGCAGGACGAAATCATGAATAATTGAGCAACTTAAAAATTCTTTAGAACTTTCAAGTTGCAAGACAATATACTTGCAAGCAGCTCAGTGGTGTCCATCTTTTGAGGGCTCCGTATTGGCTGGAGGTAGGGGGAGTGACAGCCAATAAGGCCTCGAGATTATATTAATATGCTGACGTCAGAGCCCCTCGGCGCCGGGGGATGAACGATGAGTCACATCTTGGCCCCCATTGGCTGCCGTTATGATGGCATATCTGGCACCACTTGCCATTGGTCAGGTAGACTCCCGCTGCAGTATTTTCATAATGGTGCACTCGGTCTCCGTGTGAGGCGCCGTGGGCAAGACAATACTCCTCTCACTCCTTAAGTTTTCTTTTCGATCTGAGTTACTATTGTTTGTGTAACCTACGTATTGTGCTAGCTTTCCTCAGGTTGACGAGAATAGTAGGAAAGAACAAGGTCAAAAATAGAATAAAAAAACAAGAGTGAGAGTCGGAAGACGGATGGGACTGGCTGGCCGGTTACTTCATATCTCTCCAGTTCTGTCGAGAAGAAAGGAGAAGAGGGAGGTGAGTTGGTGGAGGGGGCGGCCGAGGCCTTGTAAGATGTTATTGATTGATGATGGTGTCCGAGAGTCCCCCCCCCCCAACTCCTCCTCCCCCTCACAGCTTCTCCCCTCCTTTCCCCCTGCTGACCCTCCTCACCCCCGTCTCAATCCTCTTACTCTTGATCCCCCCTTCCTATCCCCTCCCCCTCTTTCCGACTCCGGACCTCCTCACCCCTCACTTCCCCTGGCCGCTGCCCACTGGTCGCTCACACGATGGAGGCGGAGGACATGAGAAGCAGAACAGTGGGAGAGGTGAAGGAGGGAGGGAAGAGGGAAAGTTAAGATGGAAGAAGGAATAAGGGAATTTAAGGGGAAGATGATGAGAAAATGAACTAGAGAGGGTAAAAGATATAAACAAAATCAGAAGCAAAGCGCAGAAAGAAAGACAGCCAGACAAACACAGTTGGAAAATGAGGGAAAGACAGAACACGGAAAGATATGGTGTTATTCGAAGATGTGATAATTTGAACATAGGAAATAAAAAGACTTTCAGAACAATGGAGAAGGAATCTTTAGCATCAAACATTTGGGAAGATAACCGACCTGGCTGTGGAAAACGTCGAAATATTTTCTTGTGTATATTAATGAGGAAACGTTACTTGATTAGTAATATGATGGATAAATGAAGAAAGAGTAAATCAGAGGCGTCCGACTGATGAACTGACTACACTCAGACTAAGAAAATGGGAAATTAAAGAATAGAGTGAAGGGGAGACCGGCCACGTGAGGACAAAGATTCTACTGGAGAAAAGAAAACTGTGGACATATCAAGAAGATGAAACAGTATATGAATGATGGATGCTCGAGGTAAGCAGACTATGGACGTAAAGGGAAAATGAGATTATAATTGCATAAGGAAGAGAAAATTACAGACATACGATAAACACGGTATTACAAATGAATGGTGAAGAGGGCGTTGTAGGTGCAGAAGGACGACCCGACTGGGGATGCGTGAGTAGAAGAAAGCTACATGATGGAGAAAGCTGGTGGGAGCAAGTCCTTCCTCTTACTCCACATGAGGAGGAGGTAACTATGGGTGCACGAGGAAGTAGGAACTACATATTCATAAACACGAGAAAACTGTGAATGAATGAAGGAGGAGCTTTATATTCGTATGATTTCTACTTTCTTTCTCAACTTCGTTTCCGTTTTCTTTCACCAAAGATAGCCTTGATTTGGGCATATGATTTGTCCTTGCCATGTCGGTTAGTATAAGATCATAGCATTATCTATGCAAAGGGAGAAGATATATATGTATGAAGAGGTGGAACAATCAATACACTGTGGATGGGACTATGGATAAATGAAATGGACCCATAGGAGGAGATGACTACCTATGCAGGAGGGAGACAGAAAAAGGAGGGGAACCATTGGCGCATGAAACACTACACAGGAGGATAAAACAGATATTGCCACTAATGTATGAAAAGAGACAGGAGTAATGAGAGATCCTAGCCAGCAAGAGCGTAAACAGACGACAGAAAAAGAAGCGAAATGAAGTGAGAAGTGGAAAGGAGGCTGACTGGTGTCTGGAAATAATGTACGATTGTCTGATACAGATACATACTCCACTTTCCCTACAGGCAAACATTTACGCACACATAATGGGTTGAAGGCACAAACATATGCAACCAAGTACAAAGATACAATGCTGTAGTGTACGGATGCAAAGTGAAACTTAACAGAGAGGGGCTGTATAGCTAAAAGGGACATACAATGAGTTCCACATACACATGAATATTTGTAAACAAGATTATTTCATGTACACTTCCATGTGACGTGTACATCATGCACACGTCCGGCCAGCTGTACATAACGAAGAAAAGGATGGTGAGGACCGGGAGCAGCGTCCATCATCGCGATGGAGGATTAGGTTTCAAGACTCAACCTGTGACAACTGTCGGACCCCCGCCAAGACTGTGTGTGTGTGTGTGTGTGTGTGTGTGTGTGTGTGTGTGTGTGTGTGTGTGTGTGTGTGTGTGTGTGTGAGTGTGTGTGAGTGTGTGTGTGTGTGTGTGTGTGTGTGTGTGTGTGTGTGTGTGTGGAGGCATCAAATATCCTGTAAGATTCATATAGTAGGATTCTATCCTTCATGTCTGATCCATGTGCACCAAAATCTGATCCTTCAGGATCAGATTAACATGTTGTCGTCTGGTTGGTTGGTTGGGCGAATGTTGCCTACCTTTGTGTTGGTCGAGACAATACCATGTGCCGTTTGGTTGGTCGAACTGGTGCTCCTTGCCCTTGTAACTGTTGTTAGCATCACAACATGCAAGGAGAAGGGAGCGATGTCGACCTGTAGGTACTCGTCGCTGTATTGGAGGAGTCTCTTTTGTTGTTCGTATTGATGATGAGCTAATATCGTCTCGTTATGGCCAAAAATCAAACAAGTTCTTAAGAAACCGCGACATGATTTTGTTGTCCTTTCTAACATTGATACATCTGGTCTGTTTTAAATAAGGGGGTTCAGTATTGAGAGTATCTTGATAAAGAAGCATTATGGTTCTTGAAAACTGAGTCAAGCTGGGAATAAAGAGAGACAATAACAAACAGACAGTTCCAACAGGATGCTAGTCCGGGTCTGAGCGAGGCTGGCCGGGCACACAGCCAGCTGCAGCTCAAGACA
Organism: Panulirus ornatus; assembly: GCF_036320965.1. NCBI lineage: Eukaryota > Metazoa > Arthropoda > Malacostraca > Decapoda > Palinuridae > Panulirus > Panulirus ornatus. The sequence continues at coordinate 21,626,854 of NC_092290.1, read as the reverse complement.
GTTGTTATGAGCGACTGCTGCTCTGCCCAGCTGACCAGTGATCCCCTCTCTCCAGCTAGAGCACTGTAGGTCTTTTCATAATCTCTCTATCTTTTCGTGACTCAGTTTTTCTTATAGCACAGTTCTTCAGTTTCATCATCGTTTTGTATTAATCTTTCTCTTCAGATTGACTCCATCTCTCCATTCTTGTTATCTCTTTATTTTCTGTTAACTTCCATTACTTCACTTCTCCCCCTCTCCCCTCTCTCTTCTTCCCTATCTCCTCTCCTCACCTCCTTTCCCCTCTCCTTACCTCCCCTTTTCCATCTCTGGCCCCCGTCCCCCTCCTCGTCCCAAGATCACTATGGCAACACTCGCCCCGATGGACACAGATGGACACGATTCTCCCGCCTTCTTCGCTAACTTTTATTTTCGCGCTACAGTCCTTTCCCACACATTTGTCGTTGCGTCATAGATATTCATAGTGAATATTACGAACAAAAAAATATGCCGCATTATATAGCATACAAAGAAGTACATTTACTTGTCTAATATTCGGGAAATATGACCATTAAACGCCAAAATAAAATCTCGTCTATTCTTGCGGAGGAAAATCGTATCTCAGAATTTTATTACGTGTATTAAACTTTTATTCCCTCCCTGCCGGACCGTGGGTCTGCGCGCGCAGGTTGTAATGGAACACACCGAACTGACGGCCGACACACGCAGAATGTTGAAGAAGTGGTCAAACTTTTTTGTCTTCTTTATCTGGGGAGAGTGTTATTATGGACGGTGGAGACGCGCGCGCTCCCGCCGCCACGCCATTGTTGACCACCGACAGTCATTTGTTTTAACGTATGTTGCTGCTTGTAGCTCCTGGCTCGTGTTTGGGACTAAATGTCATCATCTCCCTTGTCTGACATGGAGACGGACAAATTACTGGCCACAGTAAAGGCTACCGTAAATATTTCTTCACGCACTTATGGGGCAATATATATATATATATATATATATATATATATATATATATATATATATATATATATATATATATATATATATATATATATATATTACGTGTTAATTGACAGGCGCGCGAAAGAGAGACTTTTGGATGTTAATGTGCTGAGAGGTGCAACTGGAGGGATGTCTGATCATTATCTTGTGGAGGCTTAAGGTGAAGATTTGTATGGGTTTTCAGAAAAAAAGAGTGAATGTTGGGTTGAAGAGGGTGGTGAGAGTAAGTGAGCTTGGGAAGGAGACTTGTGTGAGGAAGTACCAGGAGAGACTGAGTACAGAATGGAAAAAGGTGAGAACAATGGAAGTAAGGGGAGTGGGTGAGGAATGGGATGTATTTAGGGAATCAGTGATGGATTGCGCAAAAGATGCTTGTAGCATGAGAAGAGTGGGAGGTGGGTTGATTAGAAAAGGTAGTGAGTGGTGGGATGAAGAAGTAAGAGTATTAGTGAAAGAGAAGAGAGAGGCATTTGGACGGTTTTTGCAGGGAAAAAATGCAGTTGAGTGGGAGACTATATATATATATATATATATATATATATATATATATATATATATATATATATATATTCCTTTCTTAGATATATATATATATTTTTTTTTTCTTTTTGCTTTGTCGCTGTCTCCCGCGTTTGCGAGGTAGCGCAAGGAAACAGACGAAAGAAATGGCCCAACCCACCCCCATACACATGCATATACATACGTCCACACACGCAAAATATACATACCTACACAGCTTTCCATGGTTTACACCAGACGCCTCACATGCCCTGATTCAATCCTCCGACAGCACGTCAGCCCCGGTACACCACATCGATCCAGTTCACTCTATTCCTTGCCCTCCTTTCACCCTCCTGCATGTTCCGGCCCCGATCACACAAAATCTTTTTCACTCCATCTTTCCACCTCCAATTTGGTCTCCCACTTCTCCTCGTTCCCTCCACCTCCGACACATATATCCTCTTGGTCAATCTTTCCTCACTCATTCTCTCCATGTGCCCAAACCATTTCAAAACACCCTCTTCTGCTCTCTCAACCACGCTCTTTTTATTTCTACACATCTCTCTTACCCTTACGTTACTTACTCGATCAAACCACCTCACACCACACATTGTCCTCAAACATCTCATTTCCAGCACATCCACCCTCCTGCGCACAACTCTATCCATAGCCCACGCCTCGCAACCATACAACATTGTTGGAACCACTATTCCTTCAAACATACCCATTTTTGCTTTCCGAGATAATGTTCTCGACTTCCACACATTCTTCAAGGCTCCCAGCATTTTCGCCCCCTCCCCCACCCTATGATCCACTTCCGCTTCCATGGTTCCATCCGCTGCCAGATCCACTCCCAGATATCTAAAACACTTTACTTCCTCCAGTTTTTCTCCATTCAAACTTACCTCCCAATTGACTTGACCCTCAACCTTACTGTACCTAATAACCTTGCTCTTATTCACATTTACTCTTAACTTTCTTCTTTCACACACTTTACCAAACTCAGTCACCAGCTTCTGCAGTTTCTCACATGAATTAGCCACCAGCGCTGTATCATCAGCGAGCAGCAACTGACTCACTTCCCAAGCTCTCTCATCCACAACAGACTTCATACCTGCCCCTCTTTCCAAAACTCTTGCATTCATCTCCCTAACAACCCCATCCATAAACAAATTAAACAACCATGGAGACATCACACACCCCTGCCGCAAACCTACATTCACTGAGAACCAATCACTTTCCTCTCTTCCTACACGTACACATGCCTTACATCCTCGATAAAAACTTTTCACTGCTTCTAACAACTTGCCTCCCACACCATATATTCTTAATACCTTCCACAGAGCATCTCTATCAACTCTATCATATGCCTTCTCCAGATCCATAAATGCTACATACAAATCCATTTGCTTTTCTAAGTATTTCTCACATACATTCTTCAAAGCAAACACCTGATCCACACATCCTCTACCACTTTTGAAACCACACTGCTCTTCCCCAATCTGATGCTCTGTACATGCCTTCACCCTCTCAATCAATACCCTCCCATATAATTTGCCAGGAATACTCAACAAACTTATACCTCTGTAATTTGAGCACTCACTCTTATCCCCTTTGCCTTTGTACAATGGCACTATGCACGCATTCCGCCAATCCTCAGGCACCTCACCATGAGTCATACATACATTAAATAACCTTACCAACCAGTCAACAATACAGTCACCCCCTTTTTTAATAAATTCCACTGCAATACCATCCAAACCTGCTGCCTTGCCGGCTTTCATCTTCCGCAAAGCTTTCACTACCTCTTCTCTGTTTACCAAATCATTTTCCCTAACCCTCTCACTTTGCACACCACCTCGACCAAAACACCCTATATCTGCCACTCTATCATCAAACACATTCAACAAACCTTCAAAATACTCACTCCATCTCCTTCTCACATCACCACTACTTGTTATCACCTCCCCATTTGCGCCCTTCACTGAAGTTCCCATTTGCTCCCTTGTCTTACGCACTTTATTTACCTCCTTCCAGAACATCTTTTTATTCTCCCTAAAATTTAATGATACTCTCTCACCCCAACTCTCATTTGCCCTTTTTTTCACCTCTTGCACCTTTCTCTTGACCTCCTGTCTCTTTCTTTTATACATCTCCCACTCAATTGCATTTTTTCCCAGCAAAAATCGTCCAAATGCCTCTCTCTTCTCTTTCACTAATACTCTTACTTCTTCATCCCACCACTCACTACCCTTTCTAATCAACCCACCTCCCACTCTTCTCATGCCACAAGCATCTTTTGCGCAATCCATCACTGATTCCCTAAATACATCCCATTCCTCCCCCACTCCCCTTGCTTCCATTGTTCTCACCTTTTTCCATTCTGTACTCAGTCTCTCATGGTACTTCCTCACACAGGTCTCCTTCTCAAGCTCACTTACTCTCACCACCCTCTTCACCCCAACATTCACTCTTCTTTTCTGAAAACCCATACAGATCTTCACCTTAGCCTCCACAAGATAATGATCAGACATCCCTCCAGTTGCACCTCTCAGCACATTAACATCCAAAAGTCTCTCTTTCGCACGCCTGTCAATTAACACGTAATCCAATAACGCTCTCTGGCCATCTCTCCTACTTACATAAGTATACTTATGTATATCTCGCTTTTTAAACAGGTATTCCCAATCATCAGTCCTTTTTCAGCACATAAATCTACAAGCTCTTCACCATTTCCATTTACAACACTGAACACCCCATGTATACCAATTATTCCCTCAACTGCCACATTACTCACCTTTGCATTCAAATCACCCATCACTATAACCCGGTCTCGTGCATCAAAACCACTAACACACTCATTCAGCTGCTCCCAAAACACTTGCCTCTCTTGATCTTTCTTCTCATGCCCAGGTGCATATGCACAAATAATCACCCACCTCTCTCCATCAACTTTCAGTTTTACCCATATTAATCGAGAATTTACTTTCTTACACTCTATCACATACTCCCACAACTCCTGTTTCAGGAGTATTGCTACTCCTTCTCTTGCTCTTGTCCTCTCACTAACCCCTGACTTTACTCCCCAAGACATTCCCAAACCACTCTTCCCCTTTACCCTTGAGCTTCGTTTCACTCAGAGCCAAAACATCCAGGTTCCTTTCCTCAAACATACTACCTATCTCTCCTTTTTTCACATCTTGGTTACATCCACACACATTTAGGCACCCCACTCTGAGCCTTCGAGGAGGATGAGCACTCCCCGCGTGACTCCTTCTTCTGTTTCCCATTTTAGAAAGTTAATACAAGGAGGGGAGGATTTCTGGCCCCCCGCTCCCGTCCCCTCTAGTCGCTTTCTACGACACGCGAGGAATACGTGGGAAGTATTCTTTCACCCCTATCCCCAGGGATAATATACATATATATATACATATACACATACACACACATACACATACATACGCACATATACACACACACACACATACATATATATACATATGAAAAATGTAAGAAACAATTTAGAAAACTGAAACTTCTAGCTTGAAATGAATGGAAAAAAATGAATGTCACATAATGGTTCAACCTCTGGCTATGGAAAAAAGGAAATGTATAATTCATTTACACAAACGTCAATAGCAGTTCTCATCAATTTAACCACTGTATCAATAAGCTTCAATGTCTAAGCTACATTTTTTTTCCAATTTCACTATTTTCCTTCACATTTTCAATTGTGTCTGAAGGTTCTACTTCAAGAGTGATTGTTTTTCCAGTAAGGGTCTTCACATCTTGGTTACATCCACACACATCCATATATTTATATATATATATATATATATATATATATATATATATATATATATATATATATATATATATATATATATATATATATATATATATATACATATATATATATATATATATATATATATATATATATATATATATATATATATATATATATATATATATATATATATATATATATATATATATATATATATATATATATCTTTCTTTTTTCTTTCAAACTGTTCGCCATTTCCCGCATTAGCGAGGTAGCGTTAAGAACAGAGGACTGGGCCTTTGAGGGAATACCCTCACCTGGCCCAATTCTCTGTTCCTTCTTTTGGAAAATTAAAAAAAAAAAAAAAAAAAAAAAAAAAAACGAGAGGGGAGGATTTCCAGCCCCCCGCTCCCTCCCCTTTTAGTCGCCTTTTACGACACGCAGGGAATACGTGGGAAGTATTCTTTGTCCCCTATCCCCAGGGATATATATATATATATATATATATATATATATATATATATATATATATATATGTATATATATATATATATATATATATATATATATATATATATATATATATATATATATATATATATATATATATATATATATATATATATATATATATTACTTGATCTGCTTCCTTTGTTTACGAGGTAGCGCCAGGAATAGAAGAAACATGCATTCGCTTACATCTATTCTCTAACTGGGATGCTTACTTTGGTTACACGTTACTGTCACTGGGAACCAATTCACACGGACACAGTTTTCTCATGGAGGACCATGAGAATGGAGAGAAGAGGCTTTTAGAAATCAGTGCCTCACACTATAGGCAAAGACTGTTGGTCTTCGTAGGTGCACCACATGAAAAGTGCTTCCCTCTCAACATAAGAATAAGGATGTTATATCAAAGATATTGTATGAGCATCTTTATGCAATAATTTCTAGTGTTTCGAGTTTCGTATACAATCAACAGCGTCACTTGCATCTAAGACCCTCTTACCCGCCATAGCTCGTACCGTACCTGACTCTATGATTCTGTTCATATTTGATCCTGATTGAATCATCTTCCTTGTACTGCATTTTTGTGATAATCCAGCTTAACATTTTGTTCGTGTAAACTGTCTCCCAATCTCACATTAATGTAAACCCGTACTTCCACAAACACAACCTATATCAACAACAGTTTCCTGTATTTTTTTCCTAAATTCACATACAGCAGACTGCCATTTCTTTATAATGACATAACAAAACATTCTCCAATCAAGGCCATTCGAGTTCTCCTTACAAACCTTTGTCTCTTTGCCAGTACAGATCACAACATAGCACAGACTTTACTTTTTGCTTACATATCTCACCGAAGCAACTCTTTGATAGCATTCCTACTCCTTTACGTTGGTATCATTCAACTTCAAGTTTCCCTGTTGCAGTGATTAAGTTTTCTTTACATAATACTGAGACCTCGGCCAGCAATAAGATAATACCTGTCATGATAGTAACAGTTTTTCCTTTACATGTTCCTTGACAAGACTAGTCCTCTGCCACCTCAGTAATTAGATCTAATGTGTAATGCCCTTCCTCCCACCTCATAACACCAACCACACAACACAAGTCACCTGACACCTCGGTAGTGTGATGTAGTGTGTAATGCCCTTCCCCCAACCTCATACCACCAGCGTGACAACACCAGTCATATGCCACTTCGGTAGTGTGATGTAGTGGGTAACGCCCTCCCACCCACTCATACCACCAGCGTCACAAGACACAACAGCGTGTTAAAAACTTGCCGCTTGTCTCCCCATAAGACGCGTGATCTTTTCCCTCTCTTCTGCCGTCTCTAAATTCTGAATGCTCTCTCCCTTTCTCCCTCTTCTTCCCTTCAATTTACCACCTTTAAAACTCCTCCTTCTTTCTATTCTTCTCCCCAAATGCCTTTCCCTCGGCGCAGCAGCAGGCGGGTAACAGGGCGTGTCAGAAACTTGGTGGCCGCCTCCCCAACAAGAAGAAGTCTATCCAGCGCCAAGAGTCCTCCTGAATACCAAAGGAAAGGGATCACCAAAGCTCCACCGGAACACCTGGACAGCTGGGAACTTACGTATCTGTATGTATTTGCTTTATTGCGAGAGATTCCATACTATTAAGATACTATCCATTTCATGTACAATTTTCTCATCATCTAGGAGGAAGGTAAGAGTAAGTGATAACACATGCATCTAAAGAATTCAAAATTTGTAAGGTAGATTCTAGACAATTTGCTTATGCTTGTTGTTAGATTCTAAACAGTTTGCTCAGGTTGGTTGGTAGGTTCTACACAGTTAGATCAGGTTTGTTGATAGGTTATACTCTCTGACGTAGTGAGCTGAACCCTAACGACCACACTACAACGCATGAAATCCTACAAACCACACTACAACGCATGAAATCTTACAAACCACGGTCCACCAATCAACTTTTTATATTCACATCACCGCTCTCATTTGTAACACTTCAAAATGTAATTCATATCTGTTTTGTTCTTTATAGTGAGTCGTATCACATCATCAATTTGACCAAATATGGGCGGTGTTCGTGTGACGGAAGCGTCTTATGTATTTCAAGGATTTGTGAAAATCCTCTTGGATGCATCTATAAAGTGCCATGTAGATATTGTGATAAGTTTTATGTTGGGCAGACTGGTAAGGATCTTTCTGTTAGACTTAAGAAACATGAATATAGTATAAGGACAGGACAAGAACCAAATGCCTTGTTTAATCACGTTAAAAACTATGATTATTGTATTGACTGGAGTAATGCCATCTCAGCTATCAACACTAACTCCAGTACCACGAGAAATATCATTGAATCTTCTGTTATTGAATACACAAAGAAATATAACCTTAATATTAGTTAAGGTCTATACAAACTGGATAACTTTATTGTTGATAAATTTTGCAAACAATTCACCTTCTTGTCCACATAATAAGTTTATGATACGCTCGTTGTCTGTCTTCAAGAATCACATGTTTACCAAATGGCGTCTTAGCTGCGTCTCTTCGTTGTATATCAACTGGCTGTTATTTCTCTCCTGTGTCTCCCCTGATTATGTGATTATTACACGACAGTGCACTTGGGAACTTATCGTGTTTCATTTTCCCCGTGGACTCATAGGAGGTGAAAAAAAGGGCAAATGAGAGTTGGGGTGAGGGAGTATCATTAAATTTTAGGGAGAATAAAAAGATGTTCTGGAAGGAGGTAAACAAAGTGCGTAAGACAAGGGAGCAAATGGGAACTTCAGTGAAGGGCGCAAATGGGGAGGTAATAACAAGTAGTGGTGATGTGAGAAGGAGATGGAGTGAGTATTTTGAAGGTTTGTTAAATGTGTTTGATGATAGAGTGGCAGATATAGGGTGTTTTGGTCGAGGTGGTGTGCAAAGTGAGAGGGTTAGGGAAAATGATTTGGTAAACAGAGAAGAGGTAGTAAAAGCTTTGCGGAAGATGAAAGCCGGCAAGGCAGCAGGTTTGGATGGTATTGCAGTGGAATTTATTAAAAAAGGGGGTGACTGTATTGTTGACTTGTTGGTAAGGTTATTTAATGTATGTATGACTCATGGTGAGGTGCCTGAGGATTGGCGGAATGCGTGCATAGTGCCATTGTACAAAGGCAAAGGGGATAAGAGTGAGTGCTCAAATTACAGAGGTATAAGTTTGTTGAGTATTCCTTGGAAATTATAGGAGAAGGAACAGAGAAGGGGGCCAGGTGAGGATGGTCCCTCAAAGGCCCGGTCCTCTGTTCTTAACGCTACCTCGCTGATGCGGGAAATGGCGAATAGTATGAAAGAAAGAATGATATATATATATATATATATATATATATATATATTTTTTTTTTTTTTATTTTTTATACTTTGTCGCTGTCTCCCGCGTTTGCGAGGTAGCGCAAGGAAACAGACGAAAGAAATGGCCCAACCCCCCCCATAAACATGTACCTACACGTCCACACACGGAAATATACATACCTACACAGCTTTCCATGGTTTACCCCGGACGCTTCACATGCCTTGATTCAATCCACTGACAGCACGTCAACCCCTGTATACCACATCGCTCCAATTCACTCTATTCCTTGCCCTCCTTTCACCCTCCTGCATGTTCAGGCCCCGATCACACAAAATCCTTTTCACTCCATCTTTCCACCTCCAATTTGGTCTCCCTCTTCTCCTCGTTCCCTCCACCTCCGACACATATATCCTCTTGGTCAATCTTTCCTCACTCATTCTCTCCATGTGCCCAAACCATTTCAAAACACCCTCTTCTGCTCTCTCAACCACGCTCTTTTTATTTCCACACATCTCTCTTACCCTTACGTTACTTACTCGATCAAACCACCTCACACCACGCATTGTCCTCAAACATCTCATTTCCAGCACATCCATCCTCCTGCGCACAACTCTATCCATAGCCCACGCCTCGCAACCATACAACATTGTTGGAACTACTATTCCTTCAAACATACCCATTTTTGCTTTCCGGGATAATGTTCTCGACTTCCACACATTTTTCAAGGCTCCCAAAATTTTCGCCCCCTCCCCCACCCTATGATCCACTTCCGCTTCCATGGTTCCATCCGCTGACAGATCCACTCCCAGATATCTAAAACACTTCACTTCCTCCAGTTTTTCACCATTCAAACTCACCTCCCAATTGACTTGACTCTCAACCCTACTGTACCTAATAACCTTGCTCTTATTCACATTTACTCTTAACTTTCATCTTCCACACACTTTACCAAACTCCGTCACCAGCTTCTGCAGTTTCTCACATGAATCCGCCACCAGCGCTGTATCATCAGCGAACAACAACTGACTCACTTCCCAAGCTCTCTCATCCCCAACAGACTTCATACTTGCCCCTCTTTCCAAGACTTGCATTTACCTCCCTAACAACCCCATCCATAAACAAATTAAACAACCATGGAGACATCATATATATATATATATATATATATATATATATATATATATATATATATATATATATATATATATATATATATATATATATATATATATATATATATATGTATATATATATATATATACATATATTAGGTACAGTAGGGTTGAGGGTCAATTCAATTGGGAGGTGAGTTTGAATGGAGAAAAACTGGAGGAAGTGAAGTGTTTTAGATATCTGGGAGTGAATCTGGCAGCGGATGGAACCATGGAAGCGGAAGTGGATCATCGGGTGGGGGAGGGGGCGAAAATTCTGGGAGCCTTGAAGAATGTGTGGAAGTCGAGAACATTATCTCGGAAAGCAAAAATGGGTATGTTTGAAGGAATAGTGGTTCCAACAATGTTGTATGGTTGTGAGGCGTGGACTATGGATAGAGTTGTGCGCAGGAGGATGGATGTGCTGGAAATGAGATGTTTGAGGACAATGTGTGGTGTGAGGTGGTTTGATCGAGTAAGTAACGTAAGGGTAAGAGAGATGTGTGGAAATAAAAAGAGCGTGGTTGAGAGAGCAGAAGAGGGTGTTTTGAAATGGTTTGGTCACATGGAGAGAATGAGTGGGGAAAGATTGACCAAGAGGATATATGTGTCGGAGGTGGAGGGAACGAGGAGAAGAGGGAGACCAAATTGGAGGTGGAAAGATGGAGTGAAAAAGATGTTGTGTGATCGGGGCCTGAACATGCAGGAGGGTGAAAGGAGGGCAAAGAATAGAGTGAATTGGAGCGATGTGGTATACCGGGGTTGACGTGCTGTCAGTGTATTGAATCAAGGCATGTGTATGGGGGTGGGTTGGGCCATTTCTTTGCGCTACCTCGCAAACGCGGGAGACAGCGGAAAAAAAAAAAAAAAAAAAAAATATATATATATATATATATATATATATATATATATATATATATATATATATATATATATATATATATGTAATAATGATAAATAATAATAATAATATTATATATATTTATATTTTCCTTTGTCGCTGTCTCCCACGTTTGCGAGATAGCGCAAGGAATCATACGAAAGAAATGGCCCAACCCACCCCCATACACAATGTATATACATACACGTCCACACACGCAAATATACATACCATTACATCTCAATGTACGCATATATACACATACACAGACACACATATATATACCCATGCACACAATTCACAGTGTCTGTCTTTATTCATTCACATCGCCACCTCGCCACACATGGAATACCATCCCCCTCCTAGGAAAAGACAACAAAGGCCTTATTCGTTCACACTCTGTCTCTAGCTGTCATGCAATAATTCCCGAAACCACAGCTCCTTTTCCACATCCAGGCTCCACACAAATTTCCATAGTTTACCCCAGACGCTTCACATGCCCTGATTCAATCCACCGACAGCACCTCAACCCCGGTATACCACATTCCTTGCACTCCTTTCACCCTCCTGCATGTTCAGGCCCCGATCACACAAAATCTTTTTCACTCCATCTTTCCACCTCCAATTTGGTCTCCCACTTCTCCTCGTTCCCTCCACCTCCGACACATATATCCTCTTGGTCAATGTTTCCTCACTCATTCTCTCCATGTGCCCAAACCTTTTCAAAACACCCTCTTTTGCTCTCTCAACCACGCTCTTTTTATTTCCACACATCTCTCTTACCCTTACATTACTTACTCGATCAAACCACCTCACTCCACACATTGTCCTCAAACATCTCATTTCCAGCACATCCACCCTCCTGCGCACAACTCTATCCATAGCCCACACCTCGCAACCATACAGCATTGTTGGAACCACTATTCCTTTAAACATACCCATTTTTGCTTTCCAAGATAATGTTCTCGACTTCCACACATTCTTCAAGGCTCCCAGGATTTTCGCTCCCTCCCCCACCCTATGATTCACTTCCGCTTCCATGGTTCCATCCGCTGCCAGATCCACTCCCAGATATCTAAAACACTTTACTTCCTCCAGTTTTTCTCCATTCAAACTTACCTCCCAATTGACTTGATCCTCAACCTTACTGTACCTAATAACCTTGTTCTTATTCACATTTACTCATAACTTTCTTCTTTCACACACTTTACCAAACTCAGTCACCAGCTTCTGCAGTTTCTCACATGAATCAGCCACCAGCGCTGTTTCATCAGCGAACAACAACTGACTCACTTTCCAAGCTCTTTCATCCACAACAGACTTCATACTTGCCCCTCTTTCCAAAACTCTTGCATTCACCTCCCTAACAACCCCATCCATAAACAAATTAAACAGCCATGGAGACATCACACACCCCTGCCGCAAACCTACATTCACTGAGAACCAATCACTTTCCTCTCTTCCTACACGTACACATGCCTTACATCCTCGATAAAAACTTTTCACTGATTGTAACAACTTGCCTCCCACACCATATATTCTTAATACCTTCCACAGAGCATCTCTATCAACTCTATCATATGCCTTCTCCAGATCCATAAATGCTACATACAAATCCATTTGCTTTTCTAAGTATTTCTCACATACATTCTTCAAAGCAAACACCTGATCCACACATCCTCTACCACTTCTGAAACCACACTGCTCTTCCCCAATCTGATGCTCTGTACATGACTTCACCCTCTCAATCAATACCCTCCCATATAATTTACCAGGAATCCTCAACAAACTTATACCTCTGTAATTTGAGCACTCACTCTTATCCCCTTTGCCTTTGTACAATGGCACTATGCACGCATTCCGCCAATCCTCAGGCACCTCACCATGAGTCATACATATATTAAATAACGTTACCAAACAGTCAACAATACAGTCACCCCCTTTTTTAATAAATTCCACTGCAATGCTATGCAAACCTGCTGCCTTGCCGGCTTTCATCTTTCGCAAAGCTTTTACTACCTCTTCTCTGTTTACCAAATCATTTTCCCTAACCCTCTCACTTTGCACACCACCTCGACCAAAACACCCTATATCTGCCACTCTATCATCAAACACATTCAACAAACCTTCAAAATACTCACTCCATCTCCTCACATCACCACTACTTGTTATCACTTCCCCATTTGCGCCCTTCACTGCAGTTCCCATTTGCTCCCTTGTCTTACGCACTTTATTTACCTCCTTCCAAAACATCTTTTTATTCTCCCTAAAATTCAATGATACTCTCTCACCCCAGCTCTCATTTGCCCTCTTTTTCACCTCTTGCACGTTTCTCTTCACCTCCCGTCTCTTCCTTTTATACATCTCCCACTCAATTGCAATTTTTCCCTGTAAAAATCGTCCTTTATGCCTCTCTCTTCTCTTTCACTAATAATCTTACTTCTTCATCCCACCACTCACTACCCTTTCTAGTCAACTCACCTCCCACTCTTCTCTTGCCACAAGCATCTTTTGAGCAATCCATCACTGATTCCCTAAATACATCCATTCCTCCCCCACTCCCCTTACTTCCATTGTTCTCACCTTTTTCCATTCTGTACTCAGTCTCTCCTGGTACTTCCTCACACAAGTCTCCTTCCCAAGCTCACTTACTCTCACCACCCTCTTCACCCCAACATTCACTCTTCTTTTCTGAAAACCCATACAAATCTTCACCTTAGCCTCCACAAGATAATGATCAAACATCCCTGCAGTTGCACCTCTCAGCACATTAACATCCAAAAGTCTCTCTTTCGCGCGCCTATTAATTAACACGTAATCCAATAACGCTCTCTGTCCATCTCTCCTACTTACATACGTATACTTATGTAGATCTCCCTTTTTAAACTAGGTATTCCCAATCACCAGTCCTTTTTCAGCACATAAATCTACAAGCTCTTCACCATTTCCATTTACAACACTGAACACCCCATGTATAACAATTATTCCCTCAACTGCCAAATTACTCACCTTTGCATTCAAATCACCCATCAATATAACCCGGTCTCGTGCATCAAAACCACTAACACACTAATTCAGCTGCTCCCAAAACACTTGCCTCTCATGATCTTTCTTCTCATGCCCAGGTGCATATGCACCAATAATCACCCATCTCTCTCCATCAACTTTCAGTTTTACCCATACTAATCGAGAATTTACTTTCTTACACTCTATCACACACTCCCACAACTCCTGTTTCAGGAGTACTGCTACTCCTTCCCTTGCTCTTGTCCTCTCACCAACCCCTGACTTTACTCCCAAGACATTTCCAAACCACTCTTCCCCTTTACCCTTGAGCTTCGTTTCACTTAGAGCCAAAACATCCAGGTTCCTTTCCTCAAACATACTACCTATCTCTCCTTTTTTCACATCTTGGTTACATCCACACACATTTAGACACCACAGTCTGAGCCTTCGAGGAGGATGAGCAATATATATATATATATATATATATATATATATATATATATATATATATATATATATATATATATATATATATTATATATATATATATATATATATATATATTATGGATGGTTTTTGGGGCGGAGGATGGGTGTCTGGAAATGAGTGTTTTAGGACAAAGTGTGGTGTGGGTGGTTTGTCGAGTAAAATAAAAGTAAGGGTAAGAGAGATTGTGGAAAAAAAGAGGTGGTTGAGGAGCAGAAGGGGTGTTTTGAAATGGTTTGGGTACATGGAGAGAATGAGTGAGGAAAGTTTTGACCAGAGGATATATGTGTCGGGGTGGAGGGAAAGGAGAAGTGGGAGACCAAATTGGGGTGGAAAGAGGAGTGAAAAGATTTTGTTGATGGGGGCCCGAAATGCAGGAGGTGAAAGGAGGGAAAGGGAAAATGAGTGAATTTGGGATCGGTGTATCCCCGGGGTTGAGTGCTGTCAGTGGATTGAATCGGGATGTGAAGCGTCTGGGGAAACCCAGGAAAGTTTAGGTATGTATTTTTGCTTGTGTGGACGTATTTTTAAACATATGTATGGTGGGGGGTTTGGGGCCATTTCTTTCGTCTGTTTCCTTGCGCTACCTGCAAACGGGGGAGACAGCACAAAGCAAAAAAAAAAGAAAAAAAAAAAAAAAAAAATATATATTATAATTTTATTTATATAAAATATATATTATATATATAAAATTTATAATTTATATATATATATTTTTATATATATATATACTACTTGATCTGCTTCCTGTGTTTGGGGGGAGCGCGGGGGGGGGAATAGAAGAAACATGCATTCGTTTAAATTTTTCTCTAACTGTGATGTTATTTTGGGTTTAAAATTTTACTTCACGGGAAACCCCAATTTTACAGGACACAGTTTTCTCATGGAGGACCATGGAATGGAGAGAAGGGTTTTAAAAAACCGGCCTCACATGGCAAAGATGTTGGTCTTCGTGGTGACCACATGAAAAGTGTTCCCTTCAACATAAGAATGGGTTTGTATATAAAAGTATTGATGGCATTTTGATGCAATAATTTCGGGCGTTTCGGTTTCGTTAAATCAAGGCGTCACTTGCATTAAGACCTCTTACCCCCCCATAGCTCGTACCGTACTGATTTTGTAAAATTAGCTATGCTCATTTGGGTTAAACGTGATGTGTAGAGTCAAAAATAGCTTCACGGTTCGTACTTAACGTTTGGGTGGGAACATGACTTATGGCACTACACTGCCCCCGGGAAAGCCTGGCCATGCGTTTGGGATTCACTCCGGCCCGCCCCCCCAAAAACACGCTCCCCTCCCATAAACATCTTCTATCGACGAGTTACGCCCTTTAAGCCCTGAGGTGGGGCACAAGTCCCCTCCGTGGGGCTGCTGGCAGTTTTTTCTTAAATATTTTAACTGCATGAATTCCTCTGTTTATGTAAGTTAGTGGTTTTTTGGGTTAACTGATAAGATTCTTCCCCTTTGGGCTTTCGTCTTTCTATGCTAACACAGTTGGGATTTTTGTAGCGATATGTTATTTCAAACATGGTGTAATGGCGCTTTTGCTGTGTTCCCAAGTTTCCCTAGATGAAATCACAGTTTTCCCCCAGGTGAAGCCGGGGCTGCAGTTCCCGTGCGTCAATGAAACCTTAATTTTCTCACAAGTTTTTGTGTAAATTTTTCGATAAAGGGCCCGGGGGGGCAGAGAAGACCGACGGTAAAAGCGCATTTTTTAAAACCCGCTGCGTGGTTTTCGGTAGTAGCCGAAAATCTGAAACGCAACCCATTTTAGAGTGGTATATGTCTTTCACCAGAATGAAAAATGATTTAACATAGTAAAGAAACGAAAAATATCACTCGATTTACACTCACGTTCATTGAAATATTAAACCCAAAAAATGTGCCCTATGACAAAAATTCAAATTTTTTTCCAAAGGCGTATAGTACTGAGCTGCAAAACGTTACGATAACAGCCCGAAAAATACGGCGTGCAAAAGCCGAACCAGCCAAACTACGGGGAGGGCATAAGGAAGGGGAGCTCCAAGACGCGGGTGCTCAAAATACTCCCCTCCGGCCCCTGGGTCCGTAAATTAATGAAACGGTGCGCCGCGCCCCCCGCACTGTTTCAGATGGGTTACGGGAAAGAGACTTTAAAAAATTTACTTCCCGGATTTGCTGCTATGTTGTCTTAGAGCATGGGGGCCGTGCCTTCCTTGTCTTGGGGGTGATGGTGTTGGGGCCCCTGCCTTTAGTGTAAATTTTTTGGGGGGAGCCTTGCAAGGTGCAGTGGTTTAGGGGTACATCTGGGGGATGAGGGGCATTTAGAATTCAGAGACTGTTTTGTGTTTCTTAGTTATCAGCAAAATGATTATGGAGATCTTTTGGTAGCCTGAGAGCTCGATACCTTTTCTGTAATATAGCCAGAGTTATCTATTAACACCCAAAAAAATTTGCTCAGTTCTCTTGGGGTCCAGGACCCTCGATTCATTTTGGCAGAAAGGTGAATGGATAAGGACAGAATCAGAACCTTGGATGTCAGGACATTTTTCCTCTTACTAGCCATGCTAGACCAAGCCTTTATATTGGACCAAGGTAAGTCAAAACTGTAATCCTTTTATTTGACCAAAAACAGTAAGACTCCCGTTACTGTACAAGCTTTGCCAAAAGCTAAGAATATCCCCCTTTCTATCTCAGCTCTTCCCTTTTGGGACCGGTTTGATTCATGTTCTTACCCCTATAGTTTGCTTCGTCAGTATGTTGGACGGTACGCAAAAATCAGTGGGGATCTGTGTTTCAAAATTTCTTTCTTCTGCTGTTTTCGGGTGAAAAAATTTTCAAGTTCAAAAAGGTTTTGATAGAGTGGCGGATGTCATAAAGGTGTAAAAGAGAAAAGTTGGTTTTCGAAGCTAACATCACATCTCCTTGGGGGAAGAGAATTCAAAAATGGCAGAGTTCAAGGTGGGGTTGAACTATAAAGAATGAAAAACAAAAACATATATACTCGCTATAATACACAGCCGTTTTGTATTCTTCGATTGGGGGGAATCGTATGAGTTCCCCCGGGAAGAATGCAACTCAGTTTCTTAAAGGCCTAAACTTTGGTCCTTAAACAAAGATGAGGGAACTGTAAGCCCCTGTTCCCGCGTCTCATATAGCCTCCAGAGGGATCTGTAATTTGCTGATCGGTTAATGTTCCCTTTTTGAGGAATCTATCTTTTTTCAACTTATACTTTGATTTTTGAAAGACTTTCGATTAATTTTTCTTTTCGTCCCAAAAAGCGAACCAAGAAAAATATAGTGAATAGAAGCCAAGGGAAACCCAAGGTTTACATGTGTGCTATGTGTCTTGTTATATATTTATATATATATATATTATATATTTATATATATTTTATTATTTATATATATATTATATATTTATTTTATATATATTTTGATTTGGTAACAGGAAGAGGTAGAAAAAGCTTTGCGGAGATAAAGCCGGCAAGGGCAGCAGGTTTGGAGGGTTTTTGCAGGGGGAATTTATAAAAAAAGGGGGTATGTTTTATTGACTGGTTGGTAAGGTTATTTGGTATGTATGACTCATGGTGAGGTGTGAGGTTTGGCGGAATGCGTGCATAGTGCCATTGTAAAAAAGGAAAAAGGGGTAAGAGGGTGCTAAAATTACAGAGGTATAAGTTTGTTGAGTATTCTGGTAATTATTGGGGGTATTGATTGAGAGGGTGAAGGAGTAAGAGCATGATTGGGGAAGAGCAGTATGGGTTTGAAGTGGTAGAGGGTGTGTGGATCAGGGTTTGCTTTGAAGAATGTATGTGAGAAATACTTAGAAAAACAAATGGATTTGTATGTAGCTTTTTTGGGTCTGGAGAAGGCATTGATGGTTGATAGAGATGCTCTGTGGAAGGTATTAGATTTTATGGGGTTTGGGGGGCAAGTTGTTAGAAGCAGTGAAGAGTTTTTTTCGGGATGTAAAGGGTGTTCGTGTGGGAAAAGAGGAAAGTGATTGGTTTTCCCGTGAATGTAGGTTTGCGGAGGGGTTTTTTGATGTCTCCTGGTTGTTTAATTTGTTTTTGGGGGGTTGTTAGGGGGGTGAAAGAAGAGTTTTTGGGAAAAGGTGGGGAAGTTGAAAGTCTGTTGGGGATGAGAGAGCTTGGGAGTGAGTCGTTGTTGTTCGTGATGATACGGCTGGTGGTGATTCATGTGGAATGAGAAGTGGTGATGAGTTTGGTTAAAGTGTGTGGGGAAAAAAGAAAATTAAGAGTAAATGTGAATAAGAGCAAAGGTTATTAGGTACAGTAGGGGGGGGGGGTCAATTCAATTGGGAGGTGGTTGAATGGAGAAAAATGGAGGAAGTAAGTGTTTTAGATATCTGGGAGTGGATCTGGAGCGGATGGAAACCTGGAAGCGGAAGTGGATCAAGGGTGGGGGAGGGGGCGAAAATTCTGGGGCCTTTAAGAATGTGTGGAAGCGAGAACATTATTGGGAAAACAAAAATGGGGAGTTTGAAGGAATGTGGTTCCACAATGTTGTATGGTTGAAGGGTGGATTGGTAGAGTTTGGCGCGGAGGGGATGTTGGAAATGGTGTTGAGGACAAAGTGTGGTGTGAGGTGGTTTGATCGAGTAAGTAACGTAAGGGTAAGAGAGATGTGTGGAAATAAAAAGAGCGTGGTTGAGAGAGCAGAAGAGGGTGTTTTGAAATGGTTTGGGTACATGGAGAGAATGAGTGAGGAAAGATTGACCAAGAGGATATATGTGTCGGAGGTGGAGGGAACGAGGAGAAGTGGGAGACCAAATTGGAGGTGGAAAGATGGAGTGAAAAAGATTTTGTGTGATCGGGGCCTGAACATGCAGGAGGGTGAAAGGAGGGCAAGGAATAGAGTGAATTGGATCGATGTGGTATACCGGGGTTGACGTGCTGTCAGTGGATTGAATCAGGGCATGTGAAGCGTCTGGGGTAAACCATGGAAAGCTGTGTAGGTATGTATATTTGCTTGTGTGGACGTATGTATATACATATGTATGGTGGTGGGTTGGGCCATTTCTTTCGTCTGTTTCCTTGCGCTACCTCGCAAACGCGGGAGACAGCGACAAAGCAAAAAAAAAAAAGAAAAAAAAAAAAATATATATATATATATATATATATATATATATATATATATATATATATATATATATATATATATATATATATATATATATATATATATATATATATATATACTACTTGATCTGCTTCCTGTGTTTGCGAGGTAGCGCCAGGAATAGAAGAAACATGCATTCGCTTACATCTATTCTCTAACTGTGATGCTTACTTTGGTTACATGTTACTATCACTGGAAACCACTTTACACGGACACAGTTTTCTCATGGAGGACCATGAGAATGGAGAGAAGAGGCTTTTAGAAACCAGTGCCTCACACTATAGGCAAAGACTGTTGGTCTTCGTCGGTGCACCACATGAAAAGTGCTTCCCTCTCAACATAAGAATAAGGTTGATATATCAAAGATATTGCATGAGCATCTTGATGCAATAATTTCTGGCGTTTCGAGTTTCGTATACAATCAACGGCGTCACTTGCATCTAAGACCCTCTTACCCGCCATAGCTCGTACCGTACCTGACTTTATGTAAATTAGCTATGCCTCAGTTGGTTAACGTGAGTGTGTAGAGTCATAACTAGCTTCACGCGTCGTACATAACGCTTGGTGGCAGAACATGACTTATGGCACTACACTGCCGCCGGAAGCCTGCGCCATGCGCTCTGGCATTCACTCCGGCCAGCCTCCGAACACAGCTCACCTCCCATAACATCATTCTATCGACAGAGTTACGCCCTTTAAGTCCTGCAGGCTGAGGCACAAGTGTCCCTCCGTGGAACGGACTGCTGGCAGTTATTTCTTGAATATTTTAACTGCATGAATTCCTCCTGTTTATGTAAGTTAGTGTGTTTTTTGGTGTCTAACTGATAAGCATTCTTCCGCCTTTGGGCTTTCGTCTTTCATATGCTAACACAGTATGGGATTTATGTAGCGA
This sequence comes from Panulirus ornatus, assembly GCF_036320965.1. NCBI lineage: Eukaryota > Metazoa > Arthropoda > Malacostraca > Decapoda > Palinuridae > Panulirus > Panulirus ornatus. The sequence goes on along the minus strand of NC_092290.1, from coordinate 21,606,206 downwards.
TATGCTTATTTCTAAAACATGGCTGCATAATGGCGCTTATGCTGTGTTCCAACGTACCCTAGATGAAGTCACAGTTTTCCTCAGGTGAAGCCGGGAGCTGCAGTTCCTGTGCGCTACAATGAGCCTTAATTTTCTCACAAGTTTAGTGTAATTTTTACGATAAGGTCGCCGGTGGTGCAGCAGAAAGACCGCACGGTAACTGCGTCATTTGTAAGACCTGCTGCGCTGGTTGTCGGTAGTAGCAACGAACATCTGAATACAGCAACCCCATTTCTAGTAGTGGTATATGATCTTTCACCAGAATGAACATGATCAACATAGTAAAGACAACGCAAAACATATCACTCGATTGACACTCACGATTCAATCTGAAATATTAACCAAACAATGTGCCATATGACAAAGATTCAACATTGTTTTCCAAAGGACGTCATAGCTACTGAGCTGCAAAACGTTACGATAACAGCCTGAAAAATACGAGCGTGCAAAAGCCGAACCAGCCAAACTACGGAGGAGGAGCATAAGGGAAGGGCAGCTCCCAAGACGCGACTGCTCAAAATACTCCCCTCCGGCCACTGGGTCCGCTACTTAATGAACCGGTGCGCCGCGCCACCCAGCACTGTCTTCAGATGGGTTACGGTAATGACGACTTTAACCCATTTACTTCCCAGAGAATTTGCATGCTAGTGTTGTCTTAGAGTCATGAGGGGCCGTGCCTTCCTCTGTCTTGGGCGTGATGGTGTTGGGCCCGCTAGCCTTGAGTGTAAGTTGTTTGGTGGAGCCTTGCAAGGTGCAGTGGTTGCTAGGGGTACATCTGGGGGATGAGGGGCATTTAGAATATCAGATGACTCGTATGTGATTGCTTAGTATATCAGCAAAGTGATTATGGGAGATCTTTAGTGTAGCCTGTGAGAGCGTCGATACCTTTTCTGTAATATAGCCAGAAGCTTCATCTATTAACACCCAAAACATTTGCTCAGTATGCTCTTGGGGTCCAGGACCATCGATGTCATTTTGGACAGAAAGGTGAAATAGGATAAGAGACAGAATCAGAACCTTGGATGTCAGTGACACTATTTTCCTCCTTACTAGCCATGCTAGACCAAGCCTCATTCATATTGGACCAAGGTAAGTCAAAACTGTAATCCTTTTCATTCATGACCAAACTACAGCTAAGACTCAGTTACTGTACAAGCTTTGCACACGCTAAGAATATCCCACTTTCTATCTCAGACTCTTCCTTTGGCACGCGGTTTGATTCATGTTCTTACCCGTATAGTTTGCCTTCGTCAGTACTGTTGGACGGTACGCAAGAATCAGTGAGATCAATGATGTTTCAAAATTACTTTCTTCTGCTGTTTATCGGCTGAAAGATCTCAAGTTCAAACGGTCTGATAGCAGTGGCGGATGTCATAATGGTGTAATAGAGAAAAGTTGGTGCGAAGCTATACATCTACATCTACCTTGGCTGACAGAGACTTCAAAAATGGTCAGAGTTCAAGGTGGTGTTGCAACTATAAAGAAATGCAACAACAAAAACATAATATACTGCGCTATAACTACACAGCCAGTTTGTATTCTTCGATTGGGTAATCGTCAATGAGTCCTCAGGAGAAGAATGCAACTCAGTTTCTTAATGGCCTAAACTTTGGCTCCTTAAATCAAAGATGAGGGAACTGTAAGCCCTCTGTTCCAGCGTCTCAGTATAGCCATCCAGCACGGATCTGTAAGTTGCATGATCGGTTAATGTTCCCTTTTTGAGGAATCTATCTTTTTTCAACTTATACTTTGATTTTTGAAAGACTTTCGATTAATCTTTCTTTTCAGTACCAAAGCGAATCCAAGAAGAATATAGTGAATAGAAGCCAAGGGTAATCCTAAGGTTTACATGTGTGCTACTGTGTCTTGTATATATATATATATATATATATATATATATATATATATATATATATATATATATATATATATATATATATATATATATATATATATATATATATGATTTGGTATACAGAGAAGAGGTAGTAAAAGCTTTGCGGAAGATCAAAGCCGGCAAGGCAGCAGGTTTGGATGGTATTGCAGTGGAATTTATCAAAAAAGGGGGTGACTGTATTATTGACTGGTTGGTAAGGTTATTTGATGTATGTATGACTCATGGTGAGGTGCCTGAGGATTGGCGGAATGCGTGCATAGTGCCATTGTACAAAGGCAAAGGGGATAAGAGTGAGTGCTCAAATTACAGAGGTATAAGTTTGTTGAGTATTCCTGGTAAATTATATGGGAGGGTATTGATTGAGAGGGTGAAGGCATGTACAGAGCATCAGATTGGGGAAGAGCAGTATGGTTTCAGAAGTGGTAGAGGATGTGTGGATCAGGTGTTTGCTTTGAAGAATGTATGTGAGAAATACTTAGAAAAGCAAATGGATTTGTATGTAGCATTTATGGATCTGGAGAAGGCATATGATAGAGTTGATAGAGATGCTCTGTGGAAGGTATTAAGAATATATGGTGTGGGAGGCAAGTTGTTAGAAGCAGTGAAGAGTTTTTATCGAGGATGTAAGGCATGTGTACGTGTAGGAAGAGAGGAAAGTGATTGGTTCTCAGTGAATGTAGGTTTGCGGCAGGGGTGTGTGATGTCTCCATGGTTGTTTAATTTGTTTATGGATGGGGTTGTTAGGGAGGTGAATGCAAGAGTTTTGGAAAGAGGTGCAAGTATGAAGTCTGTTGGGGATGAGAGAGCTTGGGAAGTGAGTCAGTTGTTGTTCGCTGATGATACAGCGCTGGTGGCTGATTCATGTGAGAAACTGCAGAAGCTGGTGACTGAGTTTGGTAAAGTGTGTGAAAGAAGAAAGTTAAGAGTAAATGTGAATAAGAGCAAGGTTATTAGGTACAGTAGGGTTGAGGGTCAATTCAATTGGGAGGTGAGTTTGAATGGAGAAAAACTGGAGGAAGTGAAGTGTTTTAGATATCTGGGAGTGGATCTGGCAGCGGATGGAACCATGGAAGCGGAAGTGGATCATAGGGTGGGGGAGGGGGCGAAAATTCTGGGAGCCTTGAAGAATGTGTGGAAGTCGAGAACATTATCTCGGAAAGCAAAAATGGGTATGTTTGAAGGAATAGTGGTTCCAACAATGTTGTATGGTTGCAAGGCGTGGACTATGGATAGAGTTGTGCGCAGGAGGATGGATGTGCTGGAAATGAGATGTTTGAGGACAATGTGTGGTGTGAGGTGGTTTGATCGAGTAAGTAACGTAAGGGTAAGAGAGATGTGTGGAAATAAAAAGAGCGTGGTTGAGAGAGCAGAAGAGGGTGTTTTGAAATGGTTTGGTCACATGGAGAGAATGAGTGAGGAAAGATTGACCAAGAGGATATATGTGTCGGAGGTGGAGGGAACGAGGAGAAGAGGGAGACCAAATTGGAGGTGGAAAGATGGAGTGAAAAAGATTTTGTGTGATCGGGGCCTGAACATGCAGGAGGGTGAAAGGAGGGCAAAGAATAGAGTGAATTGGAGCTATGTGGTATACCGGGGTTGACGTGCTGTCAGTGGATTGAATCATGGCATGTGTATGGGGGTGGGTTGGGCCATTTCTTTCGTCTGTTTCCTTGCGCTACCTCGCAAACGCGGGAGACAGCGAAAAAAAAAAAATATATATATATATATATATATATATATATATATATATATATATATATATATATATATATATATATATATATATATATATATATAACGGGAGGACCAACTCATAGTGCTCATCAAAGGAAAATATAGAGCTACGAAGATCGATTCGTGTGAGTTCTGTGTGTTTTATATGTTGTTTGTATCATGTACCCCTGTATAAGATGGAGATTTTGTTGATGGACTGTAAACAAGAAGGCAATGGGAACTCATCGTTCCAAAAACTGTTTAACCTAGTAATGATAAAATGATAATGAAACAGCAATAGAAAGGTACCAAAACTCTTCTAACACATTTTGGGAAAGAGTCAGTGAGCATCAGCTTCTTATTAAAGTGCAGTTATCTAACATTATCCACTTGAATTTATGCATCTAGAGAAATGTGTGGTAAAATGTGAAGAAAACTATAATAGCGCAAGTGATAGCAAGAAGAATAAGAGAAAAAATTTCACCTTATTTTCACATAAACCAGGGATATGTTTATAATACCTAAAAGCTTAGATAAAGTAAATTCCAGCTTAATAAAAACGATTTCATTAACGATTGCAGATTTACGTAACTCGATCAAAAATTCATAGTTTCATTTAGATACGCTTAATTGCCTGCCTGTGTAGTGACAGCTGTCATGATCACCCTCCTGTTGGTGTGGGAAGGCTGACAGCCTGCTGGTGTGGGAAGGATGATAACCCTGCTGGTGTGGGAAGGATGACAACCCTGCTGATATGGAGTGGATGACAACCTTGCTGGTGTGGGAAGACAATGCTAGTGTACGATGGATGACCGTCCTGCTGGTATGGAATACATGACAACCTGCTGCTGCAAAGAAGATGACAAACTGCTGATGTGGAGTAGATGATAACACTGCTGGGGCCTACTGTTGACAACAGTGTTGATACAGTGGTCACTGTACAGACGACAACAGTGGTGATACCGTGGTCACTGTTGATGACACCGTGGTCACTGTACAGACGACAACAGTGTTGATACCGTGGTCACTGTACTGATGACAACAGCGTTGATACAATTATTACTGTACTAATGACAATAGTGTTGACACAATGATCAAAGGTTACAAGCAAAAATTACAGCACATGGCAACGATGGGGTTGTACTTCTGTGGATTGTAGATCGGTTGCCTCGCCGTAAACAAAGAGTTGTGATTAATGGTCAAGCTTCGGAATGGCTAGATTTAGCAAGTGGAGTACCACAAGGGTCAGTCTTAGGACCGGTTCTCTTTCTCATATATATCTACAATATTGATAATGGGCTGCATTGCAAGGTATCAAAATTAGCTGATGGTAAAAAGCTGGGAAGTATATCTAATAATGAATGAGCGTCTGCAGCATCAAACTGACAAAGACCGACTAGCGGACTGGGCTTATAAGTGGCAAATGAATCTTAATATCGATGAGTGCAAAGTTTTACAAAACAGTGGCAGAAACGAAAAGGCAAGCTACAGTATGAATTTTGTTGAATTGCAAGAAGTAAATGAGGAAAAAGACTTGGGCGTAATGTCTCTGGTGACCCTAAAACCAAGTAAGCAGTGCACAGAAGCAATGAAAAGAACACAAAAATCTTGGATTATTAGGTAAGACCAAATCTAAGTCCAGGGAAATCATCCTAGCTCTTTACAATTCAATGATTCGTCCCCATCCTGAATATTGTGATCAGTTTTGGTCACCCTATCTAAGAAAAAAAAAAGATACATAGAAGGGAGAGATTGCAGGGTAGAGCTAATAAGATGATTCCAGGGCAGAGAAACGAATCTTACGAGAGGAGATTAAACGACTTGCATCCTTTCAACTTAGAAAAGAAAAAGTTAACAGATGATCAAATAAAAGTAGTTAGAATCATCAAAGGCTTTGATAACATTGATCTATCAAGTTACTTAAGATCTGATTCGTCCGTTTTCACTATCAGTAATGGATGCAAATTTGTTGGAAAAGGTCTATTTCGAATGAGTGCAAGTACTTTTTCTTTAACAAGATTGTTAACATATGGAACGATTTGCCAGTTAGAGAGGTTGAAAGCAAAACCATAGATACATTTCAGAGTATAGTTAATGAATATTTCTCTTCGTGTCCACGATTTACATTATTTGCGTCTCCACATATACACTGCCAGTTTGTAGGGTATTCTTGGAATCATCTGTATGCCTTCTGACTTTACCACACTAATCTGTGAGTTTCTGATATCTTCCTCTATCACAAACAGCCTCAAATGGATCCAGTGGTCTGTTTCCGCTTCACTTCCTTTGTTTTCGTTTGTATTACTTTACACTGATGACAACAGTACCGATACAATCGTCACTGTGCTAATGACAACAGTGTTGATGCAATGATGAATATAGTGATAATAACAGTGTTGATGCGTTGGTCACTGTAATGATGATATAAGTGTTGATATCACAATCATTGTACTGATAACAACAATATTAACTGCATTGGTTACAAGGGTGATGATACAGTGATAACTGTACTAATGACAACAGTGTTCACGCTATGATCATTGTACTGAAGACAACAGTATTGTTACATTGGTCACTGTACTGACAACAACATTGTCATACAATTATCATTGTACTCATGACAACATTACTGATACATTGGTCATTGCACTGCCGACAACAGTGTTGATACAATGATCACTGTACTGATGAAAACTGTAATAATGATGGCAGTGCTAGTGTACTGGCCACTGTAACGGTGATGGCAGTGCTAGTTTAGTTGCTATTGTAATGATGATAGCAGTGCTAGTGTAGTGTCCATTGTAATGATGATGGAAGTGCTAGTGTACTGTCCATAGTAATGATGATGGCAGTGCTAATGTACTGTCCATAGTAATGATGATGGCAGTGCTAGTGTACTGTCCATTGTAATGATGATGACAGTGCTAGTGTACCATCCATTGTAATGATGATGACAGTGCTATTGTACTGTCCATAATAATGATGATGGCAGTGCTAGTGTACTGTCCATAGTAATGATGATGGCAGTGCTAGTGTACTGTCCATATCAATGATGATGGAAGTGCTAGTGTACTGTCCATATTAATGATGATGGAAGTGCTAGTGTACTGTCCATATTAATGATGATGGAAGTGCTAGTGTAGTGTCCATTGTAATGATGATGGCAGTACTAGTGCAGTAGCCGCTGTACTGATGACGGGTATGATAGTGCAGTGTCGAATATAATGATGACAATTTCATCGATATATTGGCTGATGTATTGATGATACTTTTTATAGCAGCCAGTATAATGACAGCAGCAGAATTAGTGTATGAAAAATGTAATGATGTCATCCACACTGGTGTAATTATCAGCACCGTGATGGCAACAAGACTACTGAATTGGTTTCTTTTCCAGTGATAACAGTACTAGTGTGGTTAGCCCTGTAATGATTGCAAGGATGTGAGCAGTCCCAGTAATGACACCACGGACGTTGGCGGCCACCAAAATGATGACAACCTTACCGGTGTTGAAATGTAATGATGACAATCGTTTTGTTGTATTGGTTGCTACAGTTATGTCATCAGTGATGGTGCAGTGCCTGCCCCGACTATTACAGTCACCTTGTGGTATGGTTATTGTTCTGATGTAATACAATTTGGTGACACATGTAGTGATGACAACCCTGCTGGTTTAGTTATGATGTCAACGCTGCTGCTGTAGCGGCCACTGTAATGAGGTTGTTCATTAAGAGACGCAGCAGCTGGCCAGGGATAGCGGGACGACGAAAAGCAAAATTACCCCACATTTGCTTGAGGACAAAGCAGCCAGAACTGACGAAGGTTTTTGAAGGGGATATATCGAGTTGGCCCTAGACTGTGGCCCTAAGGCTCTGAAGAAAGTCTTTGAAGGAACCTGTTGGGTCTTTGGAGGACACTGAGGTGTCGATGTACAATTCCATGGGATGAAGGACAGCCGGATACTAGAGTTTCTTAGAAGGAAACTACGGGTCTTTACGAGATAACATGAGGTCTTATGAGGATGTAGTATGACTCTTTCGAGGTTTTTGAAATTTTTGTTGTATCTTACATCTTCCTTTGGCCTCAAGCTTCGAAGTTATCTTTACTTTTACACTGCCTTAAAGAAAGTAAGGAGGTCATTTTTTTGCCATTCCAAGTTCTATAAGGATTTAGATCATAGAGTATTTCCTGTTTCTTTTCACTTAAGTGATATGGACAATACTTAATGTGATCTTGTTTGGCACTGTGTACGTATTGTGATCTCGTATGGCAGTTTTCTGTTTCACACAAATTAGTAACAAGACTGAAACTAATGCGATAGTTTTGGGAGATTTCTCTAAAGTCTACGAATCTAACTTATATTATCATGCTGTGTAGGGGAGGAGAACATGTAGGACTCACGCGAGGTCTCAAAACATCGGGCCTAGCGGGCTAACAACACCAAGGTAGCGAGCAGTGTGCACAATGGAGGTAAGACCTGCAAGCCGTCTTCAAGGCGTCCTCAGCCGACTGACAGAGACGCCGCACACAGCACTCTCTTGCATCCTCACAGACAGCTGGTACAGATGAGGTTATCATCACAGTCTCAGGGGAAAGAACTCCCTGTTATAAGATTACATACAAGTAGAATAAAAAACATTTCTTAATTTTATCAATAACATTCGATTATTCTTCAGGAGTCTGCTTCTATCTCACGTTTCAAGTTGCATAGAAGGTAGTTCACTTAAACATGGAGTTGTTGATCGCTCAAAGTTTGGGAAAAAGCTTCTCATGTATGATCAAGTATGAAGAAATTAAATGAATAATAATCAGATAGAATGAAGATAATATTCCTAGATAGATCCCTGAGTAAAGGCTTGGGTAGGAGCAGAGGGACAAAACAGAGTAAGTCTCGTAATGTATTTGGAAGACGACTCGAAAAGACGAACCCAAGTATTCAAAGACATAAGCGAAACTTCAATGGTCTTGTTTAACTTGTCGGCCGACATGCAGTTACAATTGTTTAATTCGTACATGTTTTATGTAAAATCAACTTGTAATCATATAATTTTCCTCAAAATGGAAGCAAAGTGAGGTGCAGTTAACACTGGAAGTTACAAAGATTTCAAAATCTAATCAGGGTTTGTAATCCCTGAGGGATTCAAATTAACAGAGTTCAGTTGTACGTTTCCTTGAAGACAGTGGGCGTCCCTTCTTGTCATATCCCTCCGCGTAGCAACACACGGCGCCCATTACGATGCAAACTAGTTCCATTATCATGACAATAAGACCTCCATATCGAGCTAGTTATTGTTCCTAAGATGATCTTCAGGACCCAGCTCTCTCTCTCTCTCTCTCTCTCTCTCTCTCTCTCTCTCTCTCTCTCTCTCTCTCTCTCTCTCTCTCTCTCTCTCTCTCTCTCTCTCTCTCTCTCTCTCTCAACACGCTGCGCCAAAACCCCTTCCGTCTGTCCTTCTCTCTGCTTCTCCTCGTCTTCACTGGAGTAATTCCTCTTCCATTCTATCTTTTATGAGGTGTCTAGGATGATATCCCGTTGGGAGATATCCTGCAACGGCCGCCCAAATGGGTTTCTCCTGGCCTCTTGTTATTACCGCTGAGTTAAATTATTTGGAATCATAGTAGTAGCCTTCTATTATAGCCAGCTGCTCCTGAGGCAGTGCGCCGACTCTCTACGTTAGACTCAGAACCTCTGAACGCCCACAACACTAACCCACCCAAGCGCCGTGAACCAAACTCGCCCCTGGGTCACTTCACATCACGTACGGTTTACCCTTCAACCTCCGGAGCGGTTTGCGTCCCTCTTCCAGGCAAATAATGAATAAAGTGTCTTCCATTGTCTTTCCACTGTTTCTGACGCTAATATCAGAATAGTCAATTTATTTCCGTAGATTTTTACAAGATGTAACAATTATTGGAGATCCCGGGAGAGGCTGGCAGTGGCCCCGGTGTCGAGAAATATCGAGGAGATTCATCTGGGAGACAGAACTGCTCCCCTCCGAGACCCTGATAATGACGCCACCAACGCCCAAGTTTCAACTCGCACTACCCGCTCTAGAATTTTGATTTGAGGAGTAATTAATATTCCGAGTGGCTGAAGCTGCTGCTCGGTTCTCCTTGGGGGGTCATATGTGTTGAAGACACGCTCAGTGTGCCTAGAGCAGGGAAAGCGTACTAAGGTCAGGTCAAGTGTACTTATGTCACATGTTCTCTGGTTAGGTAAGGAATGCTTAGTGAGTCAAATGTTCCTGGGCAAACTTTGGTATATACAAGAAAGTCAAGTGTAGACAAAGAATATATTTAAAGAAAGTTTAAAACTAAATTAGTTGGTTAAGTGTGCTTGTTGTACTTGTAAATGAACTCAGAGGCGTTGCTGAACTCCTGATTGTGGTTCCACTGCGAGTGAAAAGTCATCTTTGGGGAAGTTGTGTCCGGAGTACAAGCTCGTCGAAGAATTTCTCGCTCCATACTAGTCCAACCTTTCCCTGCTACTGATTGTAGTGAGCCTAGAAGCTGGAGGAACCTCTGTGAAGGGTGTACTTGGGTTATATAACAATAATCAAATGAAGGTTGGTGAAATGAGCTTAGAAACTGATCAGGTTTCTTAGGGCAAGTGAAATGTATGCTGTTCACATCGTATACAACGAGTAAAGGTCAAAAGTCTGTAGGGTAAGTCATGAATGTTCAGAGTTCATCACCCATACTAAGGGCAGGTTAAGAGGAGTTAGACCGGGACAAGTCAAGTATCCTTTGAAGAGACAAGTTGAGATATTCACAGGAATTTGAGTGTCTTGGGAGGATCTCTCGATAACTGAGGATGAAACGTGTGAGGTAAACTATTGTCAGAAAAATCAAATAAACTATAACTTATACTTTGTAAACTCTTCTGATGATATGGTAGGTCTCGTCGATTGCTTACAAATCAACTTCCTTTAAAGCAAAGTATGTTAAGTTTACTTAAAACACTAAGAGCAAGTCCAACGTAATCATAGTGGGTTGGTTGTCTTCAGACAGGAACAGCAAATCAGGGAATCCAGGGGCGGCCTATGTACGAATACCTGGGGAATGTCACGTCTAATCAAGGCACGTGAAGTCTACTAAGGCCAAATCAAGTGTCCTTAAAGAATTCCAGGTAAAGTTTGCTCAGGTCAAATGTACTCAGAACAGGTCAATCATACAAAAAGTCCAGATCATTTTAGCTCAGGGGAGAGGAAGTACATTCTCACAAGGTTAGTGAAGGTACCCTGGTGTGGATGAACCACTGGATTCTGACAAATACAACGATACAGGTGGGATGTACTCAGTACAAGGATTGTGTTTCAGGGCATGTTAATGTAATCAATGCATGTCAAGGAATTCTAGGAGTGGTAAAGTGTATGAGACATGTTAAATCTATCTAGGCTCAGTAAGGTGTTTCCAAGAACAGGTTATGTGTGCGGTAAAGAGAGGTAGATCTAGGTGAGCTTATGATAGTAATAGTGAAGGTATAGTTTAACCAGACAAGATTGATCCAGTATTTCTAGCTTACAGCGAGTGAAAATATTCTAGAAATGGTAGGTCAATTGTCTTTTTATGACTGGTAAGGTGTACAAGCTAGAGCAGATCTTGGTGTATTAGCAAAGGACGATCTCTCATGTTCAGGGCAAGTCGGGTGAAGATATCCTGGGCAGAGAAAGTCAAGTGTACTTAGAACTCGTCCAAAGTTGGATGTTTGCTGGGTAAGTCAGAGCTGAACGTGTTCAAAGAAAAGTAAGTCTGGTGTACTCATAGTACAACTTCCCTAGACAGTGGTGCACTATATGAAGATCATTAATGAGAGTATTTTACTTCCTTCAGATGGTGGAGTTTTCAGTAATCAAAAGATGTTAGTATGAAAAGTGAAATGTAGAAGTAATGCAAATACAAACAGATTTTTGGGCCCTTTTTTAGCAGACCCTTATGAGTGTGAATAGTTCTCATGTAGAGATTTTGAAGAAAATCTATGATGTGAAGAAGAGACCATAAAACTGTTTTGGTCTCCGACACTCATCTGTAAGATATGTAAAAACCTGCGTGAAACTGTGAGTTCCATAGTGGACGCCAGATTATTGAGAGGAGGTGAGTGATCTCATGATTTCTGTTTAAGTGGTCAAAACATCTTATAAGTTAAATGTTGTAGGAATAACATCAAATCTTCCATACATCTTGATCACTACGAGTCAGAGTATACGGTTATCTAGTTGGTTATTTGAGCTTGAAGCCTATCGACTGCCAATGTCACTAAGAACGTCAAAGTTATGACTACCAATCGAAAAGTCCTGAGCACCGTCATTTAGGCTAATAATGTCATTTGTCTCCAGAAGTCGCAACATTTTGAAACTTCCTTCAGGTGTGCAAGGAAATTGTAGGACTATGCACACTCCCACTCTGTAGATTACCCTCGAGCACTTTTACAACCGAATTCATAAATCTTATTGTACTAAGTGGTATCTTTCGTATCTTACTTGAGAAGGCAAGTAAACTTAGTAGGAATGAATGTGTAGGTCTCATTCAACGATGTCAGTCAATATCCTAACCTGTAAATGTGCCAGATAACAATAGTGAGATAACAATAGTGCCAGGAACAAATTATGGTACAGCGTTTAGTTGTGTGTCTGTTGTGCCAGGCGCAAATGAAATGGAGAAAGACGTTGGACACACTTGATATATAAGCACTTCTTTAACCAAGGCAAGTCTTATCCACTGCATCCACCGTCTTACGTGTGTTGAAGAACAATGTAACCTTACACAGCACTAGAAGGATCCACCTTGGTACAGTTAAACAACACTTCACCACTCTGAGCGGCTTCATAACTTAAACATCAGTGCGTGAATTGTCTCATTTATTCTAAAACCAGCATAGACTGGGTTGAGGGAGATGTATTTTACGTTATAGCTGTTTCCATAAAAATAGAATCTACTATTCTTATGAAATTGCACGTGAATGTTCAAGACTTTTGTCAAGTTATGATTATGTTCAAATGAAACACATTAGTTAAAGTTAGCAATGTTACCACTGTCTTGCTACGCAGGTTTACTTGGCATTTCAGTTCCTGGCAGGCGGTGCTTGAGAGCGGCGGGCACCGGCGATGGCCACAGTGGCTCAGGCTAACTAACCCTCCTCCTCAACAGTACCCCCCCGACACACACACACACACACACACACACACACACACACACAGATGTGGCTGATGTACTACTGGGAGGCTCAATGTTATCAGTTTTGTTCCCTAGGTGATAAGAGGAAAGCTACAGTCCATTGATCTGGTGATTGTTACAACACTGGCCGTCTGGGAAGATCTCTCCAACACGGCCGCTATCGTCTGGCCATTCGCAGTAACCCTTCTGGTGGCAATCGATGCGCCCACATTACACATACCTCGACAAGAACTAGAATTAACAGAAACTTGTGCACAAATGTACGATAATTGCCAACGTAATCTAAGGTAATCTTTTGGTAAAATATATCCGAATATGTTCAGGCCATCTGAAGGTATGGAGAATCTGACCTCTCTCACTCCATTCTCTATACCAGATGGATCTATCTCATGACGATAATTAATCCATAGAAATTCCACAGCTAAACTGAATTGACATAATGACATATCTTGTTTGTTCCGCATCAGTGAATCTGAATGTGGTTTTCATCCTGGAATTGGGTTGCTCATTGATTATCTTACTGAACATTTACAGGTAATGTTTAAAAACAACTGTTCGTTATAAGTTTGCATAACGCAGTAAAACTTCCCATCAATGTGTGCGTCCCGTAGCCTTAGCCTGTGGGACTCCAGTGTCGTAAGGTGGCAGAATAGTGTCAAAGGTCAAACTTCTTTGTATTGTATTTTTCCTTAACGAAAAACATTCAGATTCTTTTATAATGGAGCACATTCTAGAGAGATGTATATTCTGAAGAAAAACCCAAAGACTCATCGTTTGAACCGGTTATTCAGTTTCATACAAATCTTATAAAAGCTAAGTGATTGAGACCGAACAAGGAGCTGAAAGCTCCACACGGGAATAACAGTAATAATAATGATAATGAGAATGATGATAATAATGATAATAATAATAATAATAATAATAATAATAATAATGATAATAATAATAATAATAATAATGATAATAATAATGATAATAATAATAATAATAATAATAATAATAATAATAATAATAATAATAATAATAATAACAATAATAATGATAATGATAATAATGATAATGATAATGATATAGATGATAATGAGAACAATAACAATGTTATGGTGTCTCCGTCTATCTGATTATCTATCTATCTCTATAATGGCACCACGGATTTTGTTTAGATTCAGTAGAAATGTTGGATGTAGCCCTAAAATTACAATCCAAACATGATTCATTTGCTGTATTTCCCAGAAAACAATAGTTTCTTATTTTTTGAATATAAGGGCCACCAAAGTGAACGTGATGGTCTGTGCAGGACATTAAAAATCAAAATCGACACGACAGCCACAGTGACCGAACGAGCCACCACTGAGGTGGAGTCTGGAAAGGGGAGGGCCATACCAAGGGGGTTCAAGGGAGGAGAGACAGTGCAAGGATGGTCGTGAAGTGGTTAAGGGTTTTGAGAGGGGCTGGCCATACAAGGGGTGAGAGGGCTTGGGGAGTTGACATCAGTTCTGTAGGTAGTAGTTGGGGGGAGGGTAGGGTCGTGGAGGGGTGAGTAGCGCTTCGTCTTGTATTGCTTCTACTCATGTACGCTCCTTCAGTACAGATATCTTTCATGCTCCTCCACTTATCTGTTCCAATGTGCATTAATCTCCTCGTTTCATCCTTTTCTATGTATTTCTTTTTTAATGTCCACATCCCACTTTCCATATGCCACACTCACTTCAGTTGCGCCCAAGCAATGCATCCTTAAATGCTTTCCATTCCTCTTGTATTATGTACTCTCACCCTAGCTGTATCTTCATCAAGCCTTGGGTGGGTGGCATATCAGCACACACACTACTTTTCATATGTTATTTATCTTCACTGCCTTCAACACTTATTTTTCATTTCTTTTCTACTTGGCCCACAGCGAACTTTCACAGTCTCTTCCACCATGAAATAATCAGATTTTTCATTTACTGCTTCTCTTGACACGTTCATGTTCAACAACCACTTCTTTGTCACTACTCAGTCAGCAACACACCATTAACGCTCGTTGACTCTCACTCCCACACTTGCGTATACACCATTATGTAATTCATGTCTTCCCGACCACTGATCACCTTACGTCTTGCAGCAAACAAGCTTATATGCTTTTCTCAATTATTATTTATATCAGGGATCCCAATCCATCCGTGCACTCAAATCCATAACTTTTGATTGCACCAAAACTACCAAAGCATTCACTCTCCTCCCAGAATGCCTCCATCTTTCTCTACTCCTCTGATGCATAAGCACTATTACCCTCTCGCATTCGCGTTATTCTTTCATTCTCACTCACATCTTCCTTTAATTCACATTTTTGTATTCTTTAACACAGTTCCACAGCTCACTCCTCATCGGGAGGGCTCCCATATCATTTTCTCTTGTCCCATCACTAACCCTTGGCCTCACTTGCTAAACACGATCGCCAAGTGCTAACGTGGTCCTTGGCCTCACTTGCTGAGCAGCGTCGCCAAGTGCTAACCTGGTCCTTGGGAAAGGGTACCCATTGGAGGGGTGTGTGTGTGTGTGTGTGTGTGCGCGCGCGTGTGTGTGTGTGTGTGTGTGTGTGTGTGTGTGTATGTGTGTGTGTGTAAGGGGACCTACACGATGGCAGGAAAAGACATCAACAAATGATCTAAGTTTATATTCATTACTTATATTTACTGTTATTTGATCAGATACTTTAGTAACATGTTTGGGTTTCATCTCCCGTTGTCTTACTGGACCCCCTGTGCCCCGGGATCTGACCCAGATATCTCCTTCACCGGTGGTCTGCTCTATACCTATCTCTGATATAATTTCGTCCTGGTTATAACCACACTATATCTAACTCTGATATATTTTCATCTGGGTTATAACCCACTATATCTATCTCTGTTCTATTTTCGTCCTGTTTATAACCACACTATATCTAACTCTGATCTATTTTCATCTGGGTTATAACCCACTATATCTATCTCTGTTCTATTTTCGTCCTGGTTATAACCCACTATATCTATATCTGATTTACCTTCGTCCTGGTTATAACAGCAGTATAGCTATCGCTGACCTATCTTCGTCCTGGTTATAACCGCATACATGCATTTCATCGACCAAACCCTAGTGGTAGATGAACAGCTAGGTTGAGAGTGGACCGACTGTCGCAACTAGGGTTCGAACCTCTGCGCTCTTAAGTATCATCTTCTTTATCCCTTATGTCCCAGCTTCCCCCTTTCCAACATTTCCTGTTCTCTGCCAGAGTCTTGTCTCTTCTCCCTGTCCTCTTCTCACCTACTAGAAGCTCGTTCTCTTTTCCCCGTTCTCTTCTCTCCGTCCTTCTCTCTACCATCATCATTTAAACCTTACCTCTTCCCATGGCGGCCTCCCTGCCAGCCCCACCTCCTGTACCATCATCCATCACGTATAAAGAAAAACTTCTCCGCCACCTCATCTTTCTCCCTCCACCCCACATCCTGCCGCGCCTCACCCACGTCAAATTTTGTTCTTTCCGTCATTCTTATCTCCTCTTCTCGTATATATTTTTTCATAGACTTTCGGATCATGTCTCTTTTTGCTTCTAGTCTGTCACTAGCCTCTGCAGCAGTTAGCTGGCATGTTCATTTCTGCTTAGATTGGTAGTTCTACATTTTGACGTTTCCTCTAAATTAATAGCTAAGATGTTCATTCCCGTCTTACCTCTTAACAGGTGCCTGCATCGTCTCCTGCTCTTACACACACAATACCTACGCCTGTGCACACATCAATGTGTATCTACCAAATCCTGCACTCGTCAGCCATATCTGTACATCACTCGCATGTTCCACTTGCTCGGCCGCATCTGCATAAAACCCACTTCACTGTGTTTTCCACGTATAACCATTCTCCATCATTGGTTCCTCTCTCCACACATCATACACTTCCCCCCACACATTGTTGTCTCTCCCGCACATACTACACTTGCTTACATGTTGCTACCTATCCCAAAAAATCCCACATATCGACACACTCAAGCATCTCTTTCTCCACATCCTTAAACTAGTTATCCTTCCCTTGCAAAGCATACACCAACCTTGACAGCATTCTCTCATCTCAATTGTTGGCTTTTCACTTCCCTCTGAAATCTTTGCCGTTAGTTTTTCACCGAAAATTTTGCAAGGTCGTTCCACTAATATCATACACTATATATAACTTAAGTCTACTGTATTGTTGTTTTTGTGTTTCTTCCGATGCTGTATCATATTTCTGGTTCATGGATCTTTTCCGATCTGATCTTTTACAACGCGTCTTTCATTCAAGTGTCCGCATATATGCACAAGAATTTTGTCGCCTTCAGGTGTTTCATATCTAATAGTTATTTTACTCATACAAATTTGTCCCAATCCCTTCTGATTCTTGTCCTGTTCTTATACCATATTCATGTTGCTTAAGTCTAACAGAAAGATCCTTCCCAGTCTGCCCAACATAAAACTTATCACAATTTCTATATGGTACACTACAGATGCATCCTACAGAACTTTCTGGTGAGTTCCTGATTAAGATATTCTTTCTAGTATTGTTGTTGCTGAAGGCGACATTTACATTGAAGAATTTAAGAAACATGGGAAGTAAGGTAAAATTATTATCAAAAGGGAGAACTAAAAGGTTCTTGGTGTCAAGAGGAGGTTTGGGTTCAGCTCTATGAAATGATTTCTTTGCCAACTTAAGGGACTTATCAATGAAAGATCTAGGTTACTTTAACTTGGATTCAATAGAATATACCTTCTCAAACTCATCAAAGACTGGAATGATAATATTTTAATTCTGTTGCGTTGAGCTGAGTAATAATGGATAAATGGGCATATATTGGTAGGTTGTCTGTTTATACTAAACTTAAACTTTTTTCCATCCCTATAGATCATGCAATCTAAAAACGGTAACAAACCATTATTTTCTTCCTTTACTTAACAATTTAGTAACTTCCATGAACTTTACTGCAGAAATTGAAAATACTGGTATGTTACCATCGGAGGTAGAAGGATCGAATGAAAGAGATTTTGAGAGATCTGGGCCAGTACGTGTAGGAGGGTGAAAGGCGTGCACGGAATAGAGTGAATTGGAACGATGTGATATACTGGTGTCGACGTGCTTTCGTTGGACGGAACCAAGACATGTGAAACGTTTATGGTAAACCATGGAAAGATCAGCGGAGCCTAGATTTGGAGAGGGAGCTGTGGCTTCTGTGCTTTACACATGACAACTCGTGTGTGGATGTTAGCGGATGTGGTCTAACAGAGCAGGAAAGGTTGTGGGAGGGGCTGGTACTACTGCAGTCTGAACCTTCTCTCTTATTGGCAGTTGAGTCAGGCAGAAACCCGAAGATTCTTAGCACTCCATGATGCCGGGGAGTAGAGGCCATAGGTTTGTTGGACTCTATCATGATTATTCTTAAAAACGTTTGAGAAGACAGAAAGTGGCGAGAGTACTTAAGTGAAGAAAATAAGTGAGGCTACTCTTTAGAGGGACTGGTTTTACCGTAATATCCAGATTTCATTTTCTGTAAGTAGGCTGGATAGTTGCCCCGTTTTACTGGTTTGGCACTACTTTCTCCTCCAGTGACAAATCAAGGTGCCTGTCAAGGGTATCTGTAAAATTTTGCAGCATGTATGGAGAGACTTCATCAGGATATCAAGTATCTTTTAGGTCAAAGCTCTGTAGAAGAATGCTTATGTCTTTTATAATAATAACAATGACTTCCAAGACCTCTTTAGGGTATAGTGTCATCCACTTTGAAAACACCTTGAACTTTCATATATATCTTTGCATTTATCTGCATTGTCCTCTCGTCCCTCCACAACAATTCTCTTTTCAAAATTTGTTGTAATTATCAACACCATTACCAACAATTTACTTATGAATGAATTATCGAAAAGTTCGTGTATTATTTCCTGTCTTGTCCATCATATTTTGTTGATTTTTCTTCACCTCTTACCTTACCCTGCAGTTCTCATTCTTGGCTCTCTTATACTTTTCCAACACTGGCTGGCTGTAGTGTCGTATATCTTCCATGGTACATCCTTAAACTCTTATTCTTTGACATCTTTTATTGAATCATGCACTTTGTTGTATAGCTAAATTCTCTGTGTATAGCTAAAATCACTCTTTCTTTGTAAATCTTACCTAGCCCTCCATAACACTGATCCACGAAATGGCTACGAAGTCCATTTCCAATTCGTCTTGTGAAAGAAATTAAATTTCTCTGTAGTTTCTGCGAATATGTCTCCTCCTTGTGTCCTCTTTAACCATGTAATCAAATTCAAGCATTGCATGATGTCTTTTTCCCATTTGTATACCATATCTGAATTTTGCAACTTTCATGTTACTCTGTTTAGAAATAAGATCCAGTACTTATCATTAATCAGACATTATAATTCTAAGAGTACTCATCGCCACGTATTCGCTCTTCACTCTAAGACTTTATGACCCCATGGCTCTTTATCTTAAGAGAATCTAAAGTTTCCTTGTATGTTTGTCTGTTTTTTCTCAAGTAAATCTTAATTATTGGTGGTTTGGATTCTGTGGGGAGTGCGCCTTGTTGCCTCCTGCCTCATCATGGTTGTTTCATCGCTGCTATCACTGATGATTTACTCTGGTTCATAAACATTCTATAGGTGCTAAGGAATATTCTTTTCTCTAGTCACTCCGTACATTCTATACTGTTTGTATAGATCACCCACCAACACTTCCCAAAATCTCAAATTCTCTTATCAAGAGAGATAGTGTCTTTCCTACTTTGTATCATTTTTCCTTTCTTGCTATCATGTATCTCTCCGGATAGATTAGGTTCGACCTGATCGCTTTGTAAGTTTTGTCTTCTCTGCTCCAGCAATATCTGGTTTGCTTTTCCTAAGATAGTCACTTAGGTCAATTTCTTTATTTACGACCAGTCCATCCACATTCGTGTACATATCACGAGTCTGATGATCATCTAATTCAACATCCTAGCCTCTCGAGGTGGTAGCAGGCCCGTTCTCCTCTTGCCTCTTTTCATATTTCTTTTGTTTTTTGGCCTTCTGGCGGTATTCTTTACTTCTTTTCTGTTCTTCCTTTGGTATATCACGTCCGATGAATTCACTACTGAATTCCTCTATCTCAATAAGTTTCTTAGCTTGCTTAAGTACATCTTGGCTACATAAAGCCATCTTTAGTGATCGTTCCCTAATGTCTTAACTAAATTTAAAAACTTTCGATTATCTTAAAAATCTTATTTGGCATGTCTCTAGTCTCCGTGATCTTTTAATCATTATTCTTTTACTCATACAGTTTATTCCCTTTGTAGCACGATCTTCATCTCACACATCATCAACACCTTACGTCTATTTACCTCAGTACCTGTTATGGCTAACCATAGTGTCCCTTACTGCTTACCTCATTGCCTAGAACGGTTTACCTCAGTGTCTCTCATGAATTTGTGCTTCTCATGCCTTACCTCTGTACCCCTAACAACTTTCTTCACTACCTCCCTATTTTACCTAAGTCTCTCTAAGTACCTCTTGCATATTCAAGTGTCTCTTGTAGCTTACCTCAGTGCCTCTCGCGTCACTTACCTTTTACTTCAGTGCTTCTTTTGACTTCCTTCAGTGTCTCATGACCTGCTTCAGCACCTTTCGACTCTCCCCCTTTCCATAATACTTACTACGTCTCCCTCATCCGTCCCTGCCTTACCTCCCTGCCTGGTACCGCCCCTCTGGCCGACCATCATCACTCACGCTGCATCATCACTCACCACCAACACGGTCTGGGCGGCCACCGACTCATCATCAGGCCGTCTGTCAAACTTCCCGGCCCGACCACGCCACTAGTCTCACTGGGAACCAACCCCCTTTACCAGCCCTAACGGGATCACCCAGATCAGTAAACCTACCGTACACAACCATACCGTCATCTCAACCATATCCATCCACACACTACCACACTCTTCAGAGCCTCACCGCACAATCAAACACTCTGTACTGAGGACACTATCACCGGACCCACCTTACCACAAGCCCATTTTGATGAATTTATCTTTACCAGCCTTACCCATCCCATCCTTGTCACCAACGTTTAAGAACCAACCCTCACCACCAGCCTGATGGAGCCTACGTCCGCCATCAACATTACATGGCTTACCCTCACCATCAGTCTTATAGAGCCTACATTTACTATTAGCCTTACAGGACTCACACTCACCAGTCAGCCTACATTCACCGTTCACCTTACAGAACCCACCCTCACCATCTCCTTTATCAAGCCTACATTCACTATCACCCTCACAGAACCCGTTCTCACCAGCACACTTGCTGAATAAAGTCGAAGCAGCAGCCTTCCAAGCTTAGCTACTGAGTCATCGTCATTTGGCACAACGTTGCTGCTTGGCTGCACGCTTGATGATCATCAGCAACACACCTAGAGGAAATCCAGTAGTGACCCTTCCTCTAACAGTACACTCCAGGATTGTGACTATGAGTGTATGTGTTTTGGTGTGAGTTTTGGTGTGGATACCTTGCGTCTAAGAGTATGTTTGTGGAAATGTAGTTTGTGAGTGTATAACGTACATATTACAGATAGAAAAAAAGAAGAAAGAAATATATATGCATATGTTATCCCTGGGGATAGGGAAGAAAGAATACTTCCCACGTGTTCCCTGCGTGTCGTAGAAGGCGACTAAAAGGGAAGGGAGCAGATGACTAGAAATCCCCCTCCCGTTTTTTACTTTTCAAAAAAAAGAAAAAACAACGAAGGGGGCCAAGTGAGGATATTCCCTCTAAGTTTCAGTCCTCTGTTCTTAATGCTACGAAAGAAATGGCCCAACCCACCCACATACACATGTATATACATACACGTCCACACACGCTAATATACATACCTATACATCTCAATGTACACACATATATACACACACACAGACATATACATATATACACATGTACATAATTCATACTGTCTGCCTTTATTTATTCCCATCCCTACCCCGCCATACATGGAATAACAACCCCCTCCCCCCTCATGTGTGCGAGGTAGCGTTAGGAAAAGACAACAAAGGCCCCATTCATTCACACTCAGTCTCTAGCTGTCATTTAATAATGCACCGAAACCACAGCTCCCTTTCCACATCCAGGCTCCACAGAACTTCCCATGGTTTCCCCAGACGCTTCACATGCCCTGGTTCAATCCATTGACAGCACGTCGACCCCGGTATACCGCATCGTTCCAATTCACTCTATTCCTTGCCCGTCTTTCACCCTCCTGCATGTTCAGGCCCCGATCACTCAAAATCTTTTTCACTCCATCTTTCCACCTCCAAGTTGGTCTCCCACTTCTCGTTCCCTCCACCTCTGACACATATATCCTCTTGGTCAATCTTTCCTCACTCATTCTCTCCATGTGACCAAACCATTTCAAAACACCCTCTTCTGCTCCCTCAACCATACTCTTTTATTTCCACACATCTCTCTTACCCTTACATTACTTACTCGATCAAACCACCTCACACCACATATTGTCCTCAAACATCTCATTTCCAGCACATCCACCCTCCTGCGCACAATTCTATCCATAGCCCACGCCTCGCAACCATACAACATTGTTGGAACCACTATTCCTTCAAACATACCCATTTCTGCTTTCCGAGATGATGTTCTCGACTTCCAAACATTCTTCAAGGCTCCCAGAATTTTCGCCCCCTCCCCCACCCTATGATTCACTTCCGCTTTCCATGGTTCCATCCACTGCCAGATCCACTCCCAGATATCTAAAACACTTTACTTCCTCCAGTTGTTCTCCATTCAAACTTACCTCCCAATTGACTTGACCCTCAACCCTACTGTACCTAATAACCTTGCTCTTATTCACATTTACTCTTAACTTTCTTCTTTCACACGCTTTACCAAAGTCAGTCACAAGCTTCTGCAGTTTCTCACATGAATCAGCCACCAGCGCTGTATCATCAGCGAACAACAACTGACTCAATTCCCAAGCTCTCTCATCCACAACAGACTGCATACTTGCCCCTCTTTCCAAAACTCTTGCATTCACCTCCCTAACAACCCCATCCATAAACAAATTAAACAACCATGGAGACATCACACACCCCTGCCGCAAACCTACATTCACTGAGAACCAATATATACATATATATGAAATATATGTATGTATATAAGGACTTTTCATATAGCTCGACGAGGATATCCCTATCTCTAGTATCTAGTCAAGATTCCGATATACCAATTGAATCAAAGCAGTCTTCTAATACAGTTGTCCCTAACTCCAAAAATTTGTCCCATCCTGATCGCTGCTTGCCTTGTTCCCTGCTTCCACCTGGGAATTGATCTCATGCTGCTCTCCTGTTCTGCCTTTCCTCCACGACCTCCCTCGTTCCCGAACGGCGGCGCCAGCTGACACATGCCTTCATGTGTACCCCCATTAGCTCATTCCACGTCGCTATCTGTAAAATGACTTCACTGCCTGAGCATTAACCACCAGACGTTCTATTCCACAGTGTTCCCTAACTCCCCTGTTTCTAGCCTACGTCAAGTCTATGACCTCTAGTTTACCTTTCCTACCACGCTCCCTCTCATCCTGAGTCCCTCTCTCTGTTTTCCTATGTTCTAAGTTCCTAACTAGTTCATGTCTATCAAAAAGAGCCTAATATTCCCATCTAACATTCTGTCAAGATGGAATTTCTCTATTCAATTCAAGTGGAGTCTATCCTTGGCATAGAGGCTCCTACCTCGGCTAAAATTATCCCATAAATCTACACTAAAGACGTTTTTCTCCTCTCTACAGAGGAGCCTCAGTTCTGTTCTTTATCCCCAGTATTCTACTTAGAGCGCACGGATTTACGTCATATCTGGGCAGCGATCACAATACAACTAACTTCCTACGGCTCTCTTTGAACTTACAGATAAGATCCCTATACTTCTCTAAAATTTCTTCTGATTTCCCTTTGATTATATCTGGGCAGCGATCACAATACAACTAACTTCCTACGGCTCTCTTTGAACTTACAGATAAGATCCCTATACTTCTCTAAAATTTCTTCTGATTTCCCTTTGATTATACTGTTTGTCCCGACCTGGACAAAAAATGTCGAATATTCGGGAGTGTTTGAGAAGATGTCATCAACCTTCTCCAAATATCTGCCAACATAGCACAAGAAAAGCACAAATTTCTTCTCGTCCTGCCCTTAAGACAGAACTCCTGTTCCTGATCCCTAACTAAGGAATCTCTAACCAGAATGATGCTTTGATCATCCTGTACTTCGCCTTCCAGTAAACTAGGTCTAGTTTGAGTCAGAATCTCCATTTCCTTAACTTCTGCTCGTCGGCAAGTCTACCAAGCGAGCTGAAAGGAAGCAGTTTATCTCCTAAGTTCTCTGCGTTATTTGTCACCCATGATTCATGTTCCTATACATCAACTATTTCTCCAGTAACATGGCCCGCATCACATTCCCACTGAGATATACTAACCTCTAGTTTTTGTAATGCCTCGCTGTTCTTCCTAATTTCTAGATGATGTTTTCTTTCAGAGTGCAGTACAAATAAGAAAGGAACTTACCTTCTTCCTAAATGAGCAAGTCCTGGGTGAATTTCCTGGTGCAGCTAAGGCAGCCACATCGCGCAGCAGGAGCTATTCTTCGTATTGCAACGATGAACTAAGAGCTCAGAATCATGTCTGCTGCGGATGAGCTTTACATTGGCCAACTATCTCATATCCTCGCATTTTCAGCATTCACATTATCGATTTTTACATTACTTTTTTTTTCATTCCTTTTCTTCTCAGCATTTTTCACGTGGTCACAGTTCTGTTGATGAAGTAATGCTCCCTTGCGTCCCTACCTATACTTCTCTTTACTAGATTTTAGTTAAGCTCTTGGTTATGAATTTTTATAACTTCAGAGATAATAGTTTTACATTTCGTTGTCATGACCCATAAATTCATGCATCATAATTACGTCTCCTATTACCATTCTCTTTTCCAAAATGAACAGATCGATGGCTTTCATATTCTGCTCTTTGCTCATTCCACTCGTCTTGTGCCATTCTTCTTGCAGTTCTGAGGACCCTTTCCAGCAGTTCTACCCTGCTCCCTTGGTGAGGAGACCTGGGTGTTGCGTCCATCCACCTCAGGTAGAATGTATTTAGTGTATATATTCATAAACATCTTGATGTATTTGCTTTTGACGGCAACTTTGATAGTAACTAAGATGTAATTCTACTCCCCGCGTGATGTTCTGTTGACAGATTTGATATGTTGTGAACTTTTTGGTTTCTTTCAAGTGTAACTATGTTAGCGTTTCCCTGAATAACGCACGGGAACCATATTCTGGTCCCATAAAACATTTCCCATATTCTAAGTTTTGCCTTTTCATTACATAAATTCTTTTCTTTTTGCCGAAACACATCAGCAGTTTGTCTGTGTCTCTTTGTCAATACCTCCTGTTAATACCTCCTGTTGATACCTCCTGTTGATACCCCCTGTTGATACCTCCTGTTGATACCCCCTGTTGATACCTCCTATTAAGTCTCATGTCTTTCAGAATTGTCTCAACAATCCGGAAGCATGATACTACTTCCTCTAGCAAAGCTACATATATATATAATGTGTATATGCATGTATACAAATCTACATATATGTGTATATGTAAGTATACAAATCTACATATATGTGTATATGTATGTAGACAGAGATACAAAAGATGATAGTGGATGATATTAGAAACTCACAGATTACTATACATATATATGTGATATGTATATATACAGAGATGCAAAAGATGATAGTGGATGAGAAACTCACACATTACTATACATATAATTCGAAGAGAAAAGCCTACAGACTGTCAAATGTGAAGCAAAATATCTGAAAAGTCCATTCTTGAACGTATCTATAGAACTCTACACTTTTTAGTATTATGAACCTTGTGCAATATCTAGAATCAACACAACCAAGTTTGTTCCTCCAGTGGCAGGAACTCAGGGCTGCTCTCTCAGCAGCTGACGTCCCGCACACGTCACACTGTTACCGCACAAATTGGGTGGAAAGCCAGTGTCAGTGTAGGAAGAACCATTCCTCTCAAGTCTGATGAATATTGAAATAAGAAGGCAATAATACGAGAAAAATGCTTCAGATCGATAATGTTTCCTTTTCACACTCGCACAGGAAATGCCTAAACTTGGCGCAGGGTACACGCCACTGTACAAAGATGAAAGACGAATATCAAAAAGCCACTGCCGCTATAAAACAGATTTCCCATTCCGAGGCTTTAGAAGAAAAAAAAAGAAAAAAAGATGTGCATCAATGATTTTATGACCCGTGGGAGGCGAGATCCATTTGCTCGGCTTAAAATTTTGAATTTTTCTTCTACTCCCTCGACAGAATTATTGGTGTCGCACGAGATATCAAATTATTCATCGCCTCGGTACGCGTTCACGATCGCCGCACAGTCTCTGAAAATCCATTGGTGGGAGAGTGAGATGTGAGTGCAGTGGATGGTTGGGTGAAGTGCAATTGTTGGAGAACGAAGCCTAAGGCGAAGGGCGAATGAAAATGTTTAGTGAAATTTAGAGAAATTTATTTCTTTATATAAGTAGAGGAAAACAAATGGTAAGCTGTGTATTGAATAACACAGTACAAAAAGGTTGTGTGATGTCGATATCAAAGGAAAATCCTTATGAAAGGAAAAATTGAGGTTGAAAGTAAAGGGGGTATGAGTTATGGTTTGTCAACGATATTGCTTGAGATGGGGATGCTGTGAGTTCGTGTAGTAGACACCGTCATTGTGTGTGTGCGTATGTGTGTGTGTGGGGGGGGGAGAGGGGAGGCAAAGAATGAGAAAGAAAGTGGGGGGGATGACAAATGGCAAAGTGCGTCGCTATCGCTAGCTTTGCTGACACCCAGGCAGTAGTACGTCATTAGACGGTGGATATTGACACGCATTGCTACTGCAGATGTGATAGTGTCCTGGTATGTCTCCAGTACCCAACATTACGTTTAAAACGTGCCTTAGGGTGACCTGAGGAACTCCGTTGAGAGATTTTGGGAGGACCTAAGAAAATATTGGAAAGATCTGAGGAGGAATGGGGAAGATCTGGGTAGGGCCCATGGTAGAATTAGGGCAGACCTAAGGAGGACATGGGAAAGGTCTAAGAAGACTTGGAGATGACCTGGGAAGGACTTGGGGCAAACTTATGGAAGACCTGGGATAAACCTGTTAAAGACCTGAGGAAGACCAGGTGATGTCTATAGGAGGATCTAGGAAAAACCTTGAAAAAAATGAGGAAGACAAGGGGGGATTTTTAGGAAGGTCTGGAAGTAGGAAACTGAGCGCCTCAGTTCTTAACAGTAATAGTGACAGGTATTCAAGAGCTCGGGCAGTTGAACTTCAGAAGAAATAATAACAAATGACAGTGAGTCAGGATCTGAACGCTCCACACCAGAGCAATGATGATCATAGTTGGCCACGACTAAGCCAGGATACAGACATGTGAGTACAACAGCTCAGTAACGTTTCCTCAGGGTCTCTAGAGAGGCCAGACCCTCCTGGCGGAGACATATGAGTGACGCCGTCTTGAACACGGTGAGTGAATTACTGAATGACAAGTTAAATTGAAGTTATAAAATATACACTCCCGAGGGGTTTAAAAAGTGCATTTGTGACCCATTAAATTTTGACGTGTCTCTTTGCCCCTGGAGTCATGTGTCGCGCGCGGCTGGATACGTTTTATGGATCATACTTCTTTATTTCATTTTATACGCAGTGGCGAGGAGAGAGAGATGGGAGAGGGGGGAGTGGGGAATGGGTTGCGATAAGACGATAAGAGAGAGAGAGAGAGAGAGAGAGAGAGAGAGAGAGAGAGAGAGAGAGAGAGAGAGAGAGAGAGAGAGAGAGAGAGAGAGAGAGAGAGAGAGAGAGAGAGAGAGAGAGAGAGAGAGAGAGAGAGAGAGAGAGAGATATTGAAGGATGAGGATGAGTGGATGTACAGTGAACCATGGTGGAAAGTGGATGTATGAGACGTTCAGGGAGTGGAAGAGAGTAATGGCTGTACAAGACAGAATAGCACGGAGTGACGGATGATAAGGGACAAAAGAATGAAGCAGGAGGGGAGAAGGATGGAGAATGAGAGGTTGATGGAAGGAAGACGATGGCGGATGATTGTTTGATTGGTTGTCTGGGTCTACTAAATGCCGGGCCATCAAGACCTCACGTGAATATCTTCAGCACCTTCAAATGGCAAAGATAATTGTAAGATGACCTACACTTGTGCAGTGAGAGATGGTGTAGGACGACGGGACAGTAATGTGATGGAAGATATGATGAATGATATAAAAGGAAGAACTGAAAGATTCTTGTTATCAAGAGGAGTTTTGGGTTTTGCTCTATAAAATGATTTCTTTGCCAACCTAAGGGTTTTATTAATGAAATATATATGATAGTTTACCATGGATCCAATGCAATATGTCTTCTCAAACTCATCATCAATAAATTGCGGACTGCATATATATAATGCACTAAGGAACATCGCCTGGAATGATGATAATCTAACTCTTTCATGTTGAGCTGAGTAATGATAAATATGTGAACAAACATTCGTGGGTTTTCTGTATATGGTAAACCTAAACATGTTTCTCTCTCTCTCTCTCTCTCTCTCTCTCTCTCTCTCTCTCTCTCTCTCTCTCTCTCTCTCTCTCTCTCTCTCTCTCTCTCTCTCTCTCTCTCTCTCTCTTTATACATATATATATATATATATATATATATATATATATATATATATATATATATATATATATATTTATCCCTGGGGATAGGGCAGAAAGAATACTTCCCACGTATTCCCTGCGTGTCGTAGAAGGCGACTAAAAGGGGAGGGAGCGGGGGGCTGGAAATCCTCCCCTCTCTTTTTTTTTTAATTTTCCAAAAGAAGGAACAGAGAATTGGGCCAGGTGAGGGTATTCCCTCAAAGGCCCAGTCTCCTCTGTTCTTAACGCTACCTCGCTAATGCGGGAAATGGCGAATAGTTTGAAAGAAAGAAAAGAAATATATATATATATATATATATATATATATATATATATATATATATATATATATATATATATATATATATATATATATATATATATATATATTGGATTTTAGGCGTTACCGGACTCCACCTGTATTGTCTGTTGATGAAGGAAATACAGAGTAAATCATTTTTCAGTTCAAAGTAGTTTAGCATAACGAAGCTACTGTAAATAGCGCAGCTTTGAAGGTGCGGGAGCTCATGGAAAAGGGATGCCGTGACATTAGTGATGAAAGTAAAAATGATGATAATAATGATGATAATAACAATAATAATAATAATAATGATGATAACAATAATAGTAATAATAATAATGATGATAATAATAATAGCAATAATAATAGTAATGATAGTAATAATAGTAATAATAATGATAATGATAATAATAATAATAATAATAATAATAATAATAATAATAATAATAATAATAATAATAATAATAATAAAAATAGTAATAATAATAATAATAATGATAATAATAATAATAATAATAATAATAATAATAATAATAATGATAATAATAATAATAATGATAATAATAATAATAATAATAATAATAATAATAATAA
>NC_092290.1:21546741-21571741 GCF_036320965.1 Panulirus ornatus | reverse complement strand
TCTTGTTTTATTCACCACTAATGTTCCATCATCAAACTTTTTCAAGAATAATTCTTCCTACTTATCGATTCATTCCTCAGGGTTCTTCATCCCTTACGTGCTGCCACTAAAAGTACACTCATTGACTTCAGACACCTAACCAATGGAACTTATTACGGTTCTTTCACTGTCTGTTAGTTTACTTTAGACCAGTGAAATAATCTAAGAGAGAGAGAGAGAGAGAGAGAGAGAGAGAGAGAGAGAGAGAGAGAGAGAGAGAGAGAGAGAGAGAGAGAGAGAGAGAGAGAGAGAGAGAGAGAGAGAGAGAGAGCAGGAGACGACTTGCTGTGATGAAGGCTAATTAATTATGGATTTATTAAGAAGGATGGGCGTTAGGTGTGTGTCAGGCCAAGTCCCACGAGAGGCCGCCACCTGTCACACACATTTGGGTCCTCACCGTGTAACACCCGTCACAAACGCGGGTGCTCACCGTGTAACATGCATCTCACACACCTGGATCGTCACCATATAACACCCGTTACACAAACCTGGGTCCTCACCGTGTAACACCCATCACACACACCTGGGTCCTCACCGTGTAACACCCATCACGTACACCTGGGTCCTCACCGTGTAACACCCATCACATAGTAATTTATTGACAAAAAAGTACAAGCTTTGATACAGGAATTTCATAGTTAAAGTTAAAGACTTTCTATCTATGTTAAAAAATGAGACTCTCCATATGCAGGACCTTGTAAACATATTTACACAACGTATCACAGTGAGCTTCCCCACTCAACAAATTGTCTAGTGATGAAAAATTTAACAACGCACAATCTCTCGGTCAATTATTAGATATGGGCCACTCTAGCACAAAGTGAGTCTCATCCTGAACTTTACCTTGATCACAAACATAAAAGCCTTAACTCCACTGGTGTTTCCCTCCACCAACCAGTTTTTATTTTCAGATTATGAGACATCAAACGTAACCTTATAAATGCTGTACGGGTATGGTATGGAGTAATGTGCCTTCTACACATGTCATATACATAAACCAATGGTTCATCCATATGATCGTGTGACCGTAACTTTTAAGAATAAAGTTCTCTTTATACACATAAGGACTTAACCTGGAGATATTCCAGACTCAAGCAAACATAGATTAGTATAATCATTTTTCCTTACTCCTAGAAGGCATTTTACTAATTGGTTATAATGACTAATTTCTCGCTTAGGATTCGAGATAAACCTGGTCTGGGAACTATATAACAATGATGACAATACTGGATCGTTGCTTTGTACACAAATGGCGGAGGATGTCATTATTCACATAACAGAGACTGCGACTTTATTCATTATGGCTGACATTTCCACATCATGAAGTAGCAGTACAAGTTTGTTTTCCCGACTTTATATGATTGTGTAAAACTCGTGTGTGTGTGTGTGTGTGTGTGTGTGTTTGTGCTCATGGTAAGGAGAAAAACACTCTAGAATTAGACTGACTTAAGTCTGTTACGTCAGCCCTGACCTTTCCCCTCTAAAATGTATTATTTTTAGTAAAAATTTGCCACATTGAACAACTTAATCATTCCATTTCGTACAACAGTAAAGTGAGCATAAATGTGTACGCTGGAGGTAAATTCTTAACATAGATGCTAAAGATATGTCTTTTTTAAGGTAATGATAAGATACCTTTGTATACCATGCATGCTAACTCTAGGTTTAGCCATTATTTTAGTTATTTCTTAAAATAATGTCAAATGTGCAGACATGTCAGAAGGTGAACATATAGAAGCCATCGCGGGTTGTTCACATGCAACATCCCAGCGACAATATACCAGCTGGCGATCATTTTGAAAAGAAAACATCAGTCAATTCAATAACAGGTAACCCCCCCCCCCCCTTCCTTTCCTCCTCCGCCGCTCCTTCAATACTAAAATCAATTAGTAAACAAAATCATAAACAGGATGTATTAACGAAGACTCATATATAAAGTGAAGAATGGAAAGAAAAACAAGGATGCAATGAGACACAGTAAAAGGTATGACCCACCTCATTTTAGCTTTAGTTACGAGCAAGTACATTCAATTATATCTATTTGTGCCTATGGATGAAAACTATTTGTGTTTGTCTATATCAACCATATACCTTCCCTGTATAAATCACTATAAGGGGTTCAGGGAGAGACATAGTAAGCATACACTTATTGATTTTTTTTACTGCTGACATTATTAATAGTTACATCTGCACGTTCTATTTATGTTTGATATCAGATTTATCATTTATCATATTTGATGGCGTGCCATCACTTTGAATGGTCTGCCATCACAAAAAGATTCAAGAAGAAACTCCTCGTACGGTTGAGAAATGCCTTACCGTACATCCATATACTTCTTTTTGCACAAAGTTTTTGATAAAGCTCTTGACAGAATATTTACATAAAGATAATGAGAAATAAGATGTTTTCCAAGCCCCATTAACGTGATGAAGATATCCGGTGGGCCTGGGCACGTAAGGCCAATGATGACACTGTTACAAACGTCAAGACTTCATAATTTGCTTGTAGCAAAACTAATGATATTCCATTATAATGAAGTTCATCCTGGAAAGTAAATATCATTCTGAAAGGTTAACAATAAACAAAAAACTAACTACACGACAAACCCTTATTGTTGCCTCGTCCACTCCCTGTGGGGAGTAATAACGAGGCCTCCAAGAGAAAGTGAAGCATAGAAAGAAAAACAATGTTGTAATGAGACGAAGGAAAAAGTACGATCCACCTCATTGGAGCTTTAGTTACGAGCAATTATATTTAATCACAGATTTCCAAACTCCTCACTGGAAGAAGTCAGGGCCGTAAAAATATAATGGAGAAGTTGGAAAATTTTGTCTTTTCACAAAACTTTGTTTTTCGAACATTTGTCTGGGACATAATTTTCTTAGTATCGTTGGCTTCAGTTTTAGTTGACGATTATCTTCGTTTCACTCTTGAATGTGGCAGAGTCTGTGCTGGCGGTGTGTATTATAAGTGTACTGAAATATATGTTTGTGTTTTCGTCTTATATGGGTAACATAAACTCGTGCTTTATGGTGTTTGATTCTGGAAAACTTAAGTCAAGTGTTAGTTCCATGTTGGCAGCAGGACATACGAAGGCTTCTGTTTAATGTCGATTTTGCTAGGACTCTGAACAGAATACATTGACTTCAAGATGGTTGTTTAGACATTAGAACATCTGTGTGTTTCCTGTTGTTTTTACTATGGCTGATCAAGTATAATATGCTTTCTATTTTCGTTTTTATAGGTGTATCAAAAGCTAATGTGTGTTACATGTTTGCTTTTTGTGAACAGGAGACTCTTATTGGGCCTAACCTACAAACATCATGGCTATATGAAAAAATTTTTAAATCCTTTGAGTCTATTCGAAGTTCATGATGCCAAAGGACGATAAATAGTCAAACAGGAAATGTACGTAAATATTAGGAAACTACTAATAAGGAACTCCCTTACAAGCGAACTGCTTACGTGATGTTACACTTCTGTAACTGTCTCTAAAACGAGACACAAAACACTAAAATATGGCTGGCTCTTAGGAGCTCATCACACCCTGTCTCTGGCGTTGCTGGTAGCAAGTGGTAAGGACATCTTTGGACGTTTGAGTATAAGTGAGTCTCCAGGACGCTTCGCTAGATACATATTCTGTAGGCCATATTTACATACAAATAAAGTCAGTAATGTGGACTTCTCTCCTTCGGAAGACAATTGAATTTAAACGTCAGTCCATTTTCATTTCTGAATTTAGTATTTTATTTCTACTAATCACTTTTCAATCCCTTTAAAACTAGAACTTTCTTTCTGTACCGGATGTGCTAACTATGATACCAGGATAAGTAAAACAGTTCAGAATAATGGACGAAAATGAAATTAGATTTTTGTGTAAATTTTTCACCAAAATTTAACTCTACAGATTATTTCATCAAGAGTTACTGAGGACTGACTCACACTAGCATCTTTGCTGATTATCCAGCTATATCCTCAGTGCCGAGGTCAGTTACAGCTTGAATAACATACGAAACCTATGTTCAGGTCAATGATGTGATGCCTACAATACATATATATATATATATATATATATATATATACGAATAAAGTGCATATGAACGCGCACCCTCATAGAACATACAAACCTCCAACAGCCAGGATCGAACCCGGGACCCCTGTGCAAGAGGCAGGCTTGCTAACCGCTAGGCTATGGGACCGTATAGTAGGAAACAACTATTCGAAATACTAAGTACTCGAATACCCTTCGTCTCACAACGGTGAGCAACGGGGTCTATACTGGTTGTTTCCGAACAGACGCACATAGCAAGCTGATAGCGTTTTACCGAACCTAACTGTACAACGCGGCTGTTGGAGGTTTGTATGTTCTATGAAGGTGCGCGTTCATATGCACTTTATTCGTATTCATATACCTCCGCGTTGTACAGTTAGGTTCGGTAAAACGCTATCAGCTTGCTATGTGCGTCTGTTCGGAAACAACCAGTATAGACCCCGTTGCTCACCGTTGTGAGACGAAGGGTATTCGAGTACTTAGTATTTCGAATAGTTGTTTCCTACTATACGGTCCCATAGCCTAGCGGTTAGCATGCCTGCCTCTTGCACAGGGGTCCCAGGTTCGATCCTGGCTGTTGGAGGTTTGTATGTTCTATGAAGGTGCGCGTTCATATGCACTTTATTCGTATTCGTATACCTCCGCGTTGTACAGTTAGGTTCGGTAAAACGCTATCAGCTTGCTATGTGCGTCAGTTCGGAAACAACCAGTATAGACCCCGTTGCTCACCATTGTGAGACGAAGGGTATTCGAGCACTTAGTATTTCGAATAGTTGTTTCCTATTATACAGTCCCATAGCCTAGCGGTTAGCATGCCTGCCTCTTGCACAGGGGTCCCAGGTTCGATCCTGGCTGTTGGAGGTTTGTATGTTCTATGAAGGTGCGCGTTCATATGCACTTTATTCGTATTCATATACGTCCGCGTTGCACAGTTAGGTTCGGTAAAACGCTATCAGCTTGCTATGTGCGTCTGCTCGGAAACAACCAGTATAGACCCCGTTGCTCACCATTGTGAGACGAAGGGTATTCGAGTACTTAGTATTTCGAATAGTTGTTCCCTATTATACAGTCCCATAGCCTAGCGGTTACATGCCTGCCTCTTGCACAGGGGTCCCAGGTTCGATCCTGGCTGTTGGAGGTTTGTATGTTCTATGATATATATATATACATATATATATATATATATATATATATACATATATATATATATATATATATATATATATATATATATATATATATATGGTGTGGGAGGCAAGTTTTTAGAAGCAGTGAAAAGTTTTTATCGAGGATGTAAGGCATGTGTACGTGTAGGAAGAGAGGAAAGTGATTTGTTCTCAGTGAATGTAGGTTTGCGGCAGGGGTGTGTGATGTCTCCATGGTTGTTTAATTTGTTTATGGATGGGGTTGTTAGGGAGGTGAATGCAAGAGTTTTGGAAAGAGGGGCAAGTATGAAGTCTGTTGTGGATGAGAAAGCTTGGGAAGTGAGTAAGTTGTTGTTCGCTGATGATACAGCGCTGGTGGCTGATTCATGTGAGAAACTGCAGAAGCTGGTGACTGACTTTGGTAAAGTGTGTGAAAGAAGAAAGTTAAGAGTAAATGTGAATAAGAGCAAGGTTATTAGGTACAGTAGGGTTGAGGGTCAAGTCAATTGGGAGGTAAGTTTGATTGGAGAAAAACTGGAGGAAGTAAAGTGTTTTAGATATCTGTGAGTGGATCTGGCAGCGGATGGAACCATGGAAACGGAAGTGAATCATAGGGTGGGGGAGGGGGCGAAAATTCTGGGAGCCTTGAAGAATGTGTGGAAGTCGAGAACATTATCTCGGAAAGCAAAAATGGGTATGTTTGAAGGAATAGTGGTTCCAACAATGTTGTATGGTTGCGAGGCGTGGGCTATGGATAGAGTTGTGCGCAGGAGGGTGGATGTGCTTGAAATGAGATGTTTGAGGACAATGTGTGGTGTGAGGTGGTTTGATCGAGTAAGTAATGTAAGGGTAAGAGAGATGTGTGGAAATAAAAAGAGCATGGTTGAGAGAGCAGAAGAGGGTGTTTTGAAATGGTTTGGGCACATGGAGAGAATGAGTGAGGAAAGATTGACCAAGAGGATATATGTGTCGGAGGTGGAGGGAACGAGGAGAAGTGGGAGACCAAATTAGAGGTGGAAAGATGGAGTGAAAAAGATTTTGTGTGATCGGGGCCTGAACATGCAGGAGGGTGAAAGGTTGGCAAGGAATAGAGTGAATTGGATCGATGTGGTATACCGGGGTTGACGTGCTATCAGTGGATTGAATCAGGGCATGTGAAGCGTCTGGGGTAAACCATGGAAAGCTGTGTAGGTATGTATATTTGCGTGTGTTGACGTGTATGTATATGCATGTGTATGGGGGTGGGTTGGGCCATTTCTTTCGTCTGTTTCCTTGCGCTACCTCGCAAACGCGGGAGACAGCGGCAAAAAAAAAAAAAATATATATATATATATATATATATATACACACACACAATAAACATTGATTGACCAAATAACAATGAATGAATTATGGAATTAATGGGCTCCATAAGTAATGAATAACTCAGATTTGCTATATGTATCCTCCTCCCCACCCAAGAAAAAAAAGTCCAGAACAAATGATTCTAAAAGGATACATTTCATATAATTCTTATTTAGAGCAATGTCAGTCAACTGTAAATTAAAACCAGAGCATAGATATAGTTTTTTAATCTTTAGTCCTCTCTACATTATGAACAAAGTTCATCCCAAAGCCATGGAGAGAGCGCAGCACAAGTCCCCCGGCCACCAGTCCACGCAGCCTCAGAGTGATGTGCAGAAATAAGCGACTCGGGGATTTCTCTCCAGCGGCATAATGACCCTGGCCGCCCCTTCGCTTCTCAGGAATACGGTAACTTAGAATTTCACAGGAACTTCCGTGGAAGAAAAATTCTGGCAAGACATTAAAGTCGTGCGGGAGTTCGTCGCGCGGGAGCATTGAGGCATAATACGACTCATTAATGTGGCCCCAAACGCATCCTAATGAGCGCCGTACCATATTGACAATTTCATACCCTGGGGGCTGGCGTCTCCCGCAGAAGTTAGGGGGTGGCTGGAGTGAAGGGGGTCTCACCCACCCCACCTCAAGGTGTCCGAAACCTTATCAGGACGACGTGGATCCGGCGTCATCCAGGAGTTATGAGAAGCGTCTGTCATCGCTCCGACGGGTAATGAAGTACTTAAGGTATTAGTTAATGTGTTTTTTGTTGCTTCTGTCGTCAGCGAGTCACACATTTGAATGATCATTACGGGATATAGTGCCGACACAGCCACTCAGTCTGTCTAACTAGTACTGAAACTGCAGGAACTGAGAAAGTGATGGTGTGGATGAGTAAGCGGCGAACATTACTTGAGACACGCACTACACTACCGTCCAACATCCATAATACACACACTAAGACGAGAGGGATATAACCACATTCTAAAAGCGTCTTCCCCACACATCATCCCCACATGCTCCCTTACAATATTTTCATATTGCTTCAAATGCTTATGGTTGAAACCAGACTCCAACCCTTACACAGCGGGCTATCGTATGTTGACTCATTGTGTGAGTGTGTGTGTGTATGTGTGAGAGAGAGAGAGAGAGAGAGAGAGAGAGAGAGAGAGAGAGAGAGAGAGAGAGAGAGAGAGAGAGAGAGAGAGAGAGAGAGAGAGAGAGAGAGAGAGAGAGAGAGAGAGAGAGAGAGAGAGAGAGAGAGAGAGAGAGAGAGAGAGAGAGAGAGAGAGAGAGAGAGAGAGAGAGAGAGAGAGAGAGAGAGAGAGAGAGAGAGAGAGAGAGAGAGAAGGAGAATTCGTTAACAAAAATATTGAAGTTCATATGGAGCTCATCAAAATTCTGAGTTCCCGTTCCTCACTCCCTCTATCAACAGAAAGATATAAAGGTGAGAACTTCCTGGAAGAGAGTCCATACCATCTACTTCATCCTGATAGACCGTATACTACATATAAGAGATCTGGTGTATGGTGCACATATGTAATCCTCTGCTGAAAACTTCGTAACATTCCTTGGCTGATGCATCAAATTCATGTTTCCCCAAGCTGATTTTAACATTACAATTCAGTGCAACATTTCTCCATTCGTAAGATGAGAGACTTTCGTCTGTATGCTGATCATCTTAGTTGCAGGAAAGGAAGCGTTAGGATCTTAAGGTAACGGTGGCAGCGCTTACGTGGTGACAACCTCACATCCGATTAACTTTCACTTTGGAAGCTAACATCAACATTACTCTTCCATTCACTGCATAATGGTGATGGAGTGAGGTCATGACTTAGGAATTACTTTCATTCTGTTTATGTCTTTAGCATCGGATGGAGAGAATCTGGCTCCAGTTCCCACTGTATGTCTGTACAGCTCTTCTCTGGGGACGGTTATTTCCAATGCACATACGTTCAGTTATATAAAGATTCTCTAAATGACTGGCTACACTCTTGCTAAACTCTTCTTTCTTGTTACAGGTTGATCTTCCTTGTTCAAGTACAGAAAAACCAGGAGTTTCTTAAGATTAGTAATCTAGAATTCCTAATGGTAATTATGTCACTTTTGATAAATATTCCTTATTAATCAATGTTTCAGCGAATAAAGTCATTGATTTTCCGAAGGAAATTCTTCCAAAACTAAATCCGGACCTTCCAATAACAACAAATAAATAATTGTAGTGGTAATATTATGGGTTGAGAATAATGTATCTATAGCAAATGGATCTTACTGCAAGTAGAAGTATGGCGAGGCCTTATGTTTTTAGCATCGCGTGCAGAGAATCCGTGCGTGTTGTAGAATACGACTGAAGGGAATGGGAACGAGTGTTTTAAACAAAATTGTTGTTTTGAAAATTTTTTCATAATCAAATATAGGAACGTGGACGACACACTCTCAGTATGACCAGATGATAAGGATTTTGATGAAGTCTTTTGTAAACTCAGTGGTCTACATCACTCTATCAAAGTCAAATATGAACGGGAAAGATATGGGCAGATACCTTCTTGAGATGTTCTGATCGATAGAGAAAATCACAATAATATAATCAGCATATAAGAAACAAACCAACTCAGTTTCTTACATTAATTAGTTTTCATACTATAATGATGATGATGATGAAGTTGGAAAAAAGATCTGTGGTTTCTTAAATGCTGCAAAGAGGATACAGAATTCGTCTTATTTCATATACTGATGATGAAACACAAACAATTTACAATATTTGAGAGAGTGTACAATCATAAATGGTTTATCTTCAGTGTTCAGATATCTAGTTTTAAGTATTGTTCATGGCTACAATGAACGTTTGGATGAACTCAAGGAAAAACGTTAAAAAATGCAACTGAATCAAGGATGTGTAAACAGGGAAAAAAAATCATAAAGACGCAAGGATATATGCAATGCTATACAAGCAATGTTCTTATGATATATATATATATATATATATATATATATATATATATATATATATATTCAAACTTACCTCCCAATTGACTTGACCCTCAACCCCACTGTACCTAATAGCCTTGCTCTTATTCACATTTACTCTTAACTTTCTTCTTTCACACACTTTACCAAAGTCAGTCACCAGCTTCTGCAGTTTCTCACATGAATCAGCCACCAGCGCTGTTTCATCAGCGAACAACAACTGACTCACTTCCCAAGCTCTCTCATCCCCAACAGACTTCATACTTGCACCTCTTTCCAAAACTCTGGCGTTCACCTCCCTAACAACCCCATCCATAAACAAATTAAACAACCATGGAGACATCACACACCCCTGCCGCAAACCTACGTTCACTGAGAACCAATCACCTTCCTCTCTTCCTACACGTACACATGCCTTACATCCTCGATAAAAACTTTTCACTGCTTCTAACAACTTGCCTCCCACATCATATATTCTTAGTACCTTCCACAGAGCATCTCTATCAACTCTATCATATGCCTTCTCAAGATCCATAAATGCTACATACAAATCCATTTGCTTTTCTAAGTATTTCTCACATACATTCTTCAAAGCAAACACCTGATCCACACATCTTCTACTACTTCTGGAACCACACTGCTCTTCCCCAATCTGATGCTCTGTACATGCCTTCACCCTCTCAATCAATACCCTCCCATATAATTTACCAGGAATACTCAACAAACTTATACCTCTGTAATTTGAGCACCCACTCTTATCCCCTGTGCCATTGTACAATGGCACTATGCACGCATTCCCCCAATCCTCAGGCACCTCACCATGAATCATACATACATTAAATAACCTTACCAACCAGTCAACAATACAGTCACCCCCTTTTTTAATAAATTCCACTGCAGTACCATCTAAACCTGCTGCCTTGCCGGCTTTCATCTTCCGCAAAGCTCTTACTACCTCTTCTCTGTTTACCAAATCATTTTCCCTAACCCTCTCACTTTGCACACCACCTCGACCAAAACACCCTATATCTGCCACTCTATCATCAAACACATTCAACAAACCTTGAAAATACTCACTCCATCTCCTTCTCACATCACCACTACTTGTTATCACCTCCCCATTAGCCCTCTTCACTGAAGTTCCCATTTGCTCCCTTGTTTTATGCACTTTATTTACCTCTTTCCTGAACATCTTTTTATTCTCCCTAAAATTTAATGATATTCTCTCACCCCAACTCTCATTTGCCCTCTTTTTCACCTCTTGCACCTTTCTCTTGACCTCCTGTCTCTTTCTTTTATACATCTCCCACTCATTTGCATTTTTTCCCTGCGCGTTGTAGAACATAACTGAAGGGAAAGGGAATGAGGCATTGGTGACCCTCCCCTTCTTGTATTTCAATTTCTAAGAGGGAAAAGAAGGAGTCAGGCGGAAATGCTTATCCTACTCGAAGGCTCAGACTGACATATCTAGATGTGTGTGGATGCAACCAAGGTGAGAATAGAGGAGCGATGGGTAGTATATTTGGGGAAAGAAACCTGGATGTTCTTCATGTAAACGTTTGTTCATTTCACTTGACTTACTCGTCTGGAGGATCGTCATACATCCTCCATTCCTCTTTCTCTTTCTCTTTCATGTCTGTTCATTATTTTTCTATTTTCTTTTTCAGTCTCAATATCATGCCATCTAGGTATTTCAATTTGTTGAAAGCTTAACGATTATAATCTAACTCGTCTTCTAGCAT
The DNA here is from genome assembly GCF_036320965.1 of Panulirus ornatus. Classification (NCBI taxonomy): domain Eukaryota; kingdom Metazoa; phylum Arthropoda; class Malacostraca; order Decapoda; family Palinuridae; genus Panulirus; species Panulirus ornatus. Next base: position 21,560,458 of record NC_092290.1, on the reverse strand, counting down.
GTCAGCTCTGCATATCCTGTATGCTCTTAAATAGAAGCGAATCACAGCACTAATCATCACTCATATTATATGCTCCCCTATCCCTGGGGATAGGGGAGAAAGAATACTTCCCACGTATTCCCTGCGTGTCGTAGAAGGCGACTAAAAGGGAAGGGAGCGGGGGGCTGGAAATCCTCCCCTCTCGTTTTTTTTTTTTTTCTTTTAATTTTCCAAAAGAAGGGACAGAAAAGGGGGCCAGGTGAGGATATTCCCTCAAAGGTCCAGTCCTCTGTTCTTAACGCAACCTCGCTAATGCGGGAGATGGTGAATAGTATGAAAGAAAGAGAAAATGATTCAAATTTTCTATGAGCTTATGAAAACTAATCACATCCACACTATCCCCTACCACCATCATTGTCGGCAACTATAATATGAAAAGTCATCACATTATCACCATCTATCTCCCCCATCATTATCATTATCATCACTACCACTCTATCTATATAGCATTGCCATTCTACCATAGACACTGTGTCACTCAGATAAATTTTCAACACCTCAAGCACTACATTTCATATCACCTGTATGCCACCACTTTACGCATTACCACTACCACAACCATTACAATTACGCCATCACCACTACACCACATATATAGTCAGTAGTACCACCCCACCATCAGTACCAGTACCATCCCACAACTAATACTAGCGCACCGCTAGGGACACACACATAGTTCACAACCAACACAGCATCACCGTCATCGATATGCATTGCACCCTTCCATACCCCAACACCCCTGGCAACGATGACCTCACCAACAATCACCACCACCGTCATCAACCACCATCATCAACAGCACCTACTCTCCTCCACAGCAACAGGTGAGGCTCCTTCATAATGGCTGAAGTGGTGGGTGATGGCTGAGCTGACACTACCTTATTGATTACTCCGCTAAATGATTTCCCAGATGAGGCCTCAACAGCTGCCTTCATCCCACCCTCATTAATAACACCTTTTTAAGGTATGAAATATATTCAGTATTAAATACTGTAGTAGTGACTTAAGCTGGCCTCGTACCCGTCAGGGGTTATGAGATTCTCTTTTTCTTCCTCAACCTCATGAGCCAAAACGCGAGGGAAATAAAAAAAATTCACTCTCATTTAGTGTATATTTGTGTGTGTGTGTATATATATATAGATATATATATGTGTGTGTGTATATATATATATATATATATATATATATATGAATATATATATGTGTGTGTGTATATATGTATAAATATATATATGTGTGTGTGTATATATATATATATATATATATATATATACATATATATATATATATATATATATATATATATATATATATATATAAATATATATATATATATATATATATATATATATATATATATATATATATATATATATATATATATATATATATATATATATATATATATACACATATATAGTGGTGATGTGAGAAGGAGATGGAGTGAGTATTTCGAAGGTTTGTTGAATGTGTTTGATGATAGAGTGGCAGATATAGGGTGTTTTGGTCGAGGTGGTGTGCAAAGTGAGAGGGTTAGGGAAAATGATTTGGTAAACAGCGAAGAGGTAGTGAAAGCTTTGCGGAAGATGAAAGCCGGCAAGGCAGCAGGTTTGGATGGTAATGCAGTGGAATTTATTAAAAAAGGGGGTGACTGTATTGTTGACTGATTGGTAAGGTTATTTAATGTATGTATGACTCATGGTGAGGTGCCTGAGGATTGGCGGAATGCGTGCATAGTGCCATTGTACAAAGGCAAAGGGGATAAGAGTGAGTGCTCAAATTACAGAGGTATAAGTTTGTTGAGTATTCCTGGTAAATTATATGGGAGGGTATTAATTGAGAGGGTGAAGGCATGTACAGAGCATCAGATTGGGGAAGAGCAATGTGGTTTCAGAAGTGGTAGAGGATGTGTGGATCAGGTGTTTGCTTTGAAGAATGTATGTGAGAAATACTTAGAAAAGCAAATGGATTTGTATGTAGCATTTATGGATCTGGAGAAGGCATATGATAGAGTTGATAGAGATGCTCTGTGGAAGGTATTAAGAATATATGGTGTGGGAGGAAAGTTGTTAGAAGCAGTGAAAAGTTTTTATCGAGGATGTAAGGCATGTGTACGTGTAGGAAGAGAGGAAAGTGATTGGTTCTCAGTGAATGTAGGTTTGCGGCAGGGGTGTGTGATGTCTCCATGGTTGTTTAATTTGTTTATGGATGGGGTTGTTAGGGAGGTAAATGCAAGAGTTTTGGAAAGAGGGGCAAGTATGAAGTCTGTTGGGGATGAGAGAGCTTGGGCAGTGAGTCAGTTGTTGTTCGCTGATGACACAGCGCTGGTGGCTGATTCATGTGTGAAACTGCAGAAGCTGGTGACTGAGTTTGGTAAAGTGTGTGGAAGAACAAAGTTAAGAGTAAATGTGAATAAGAGCAAGGTTATTAGGTACAGTAGGGTTGAGGGTCAAGTCAATTGGGAGGTGAGTTTGAATGGAGAAAAACTGGAGGAAGTGAAGTGTTTTAGATATCTGGGAGTGGATCTGGCAGCGGATGGAACCATGGAAGCGGAAGTGGATCATAGGGTGGGGGAGGGGGCGAAAATTCTGGGAGCCTTGAAGAATGTGTGGAAGTCGAGAACATTATCTCGGAAAGCAAAAATGGGTATTTTTGAAGGAATAGTGGCTCCAACAATGTTGTATGGTTGCGAGGCGTGGGCTATGGATAGAGTTGTGCGCAGGAGGATGGATGTGCTGGAAATGAGATGTTTGAGGACAATGTGTGGTGTGAGGTGGTTTGATCGAGTGAGTAACGTAAGGGTAAGAGACATGTGTGGAAATAAAAAGAGCGTGGTTGAGAGAGCAGAAGAGGGTGTTTTGAAGTGGTTTGGGCACATGGAGAGGATGAGTGAGGAAAGATTGACCAAGAGGATATATGTGTCGGAGGTGGAGGGAACAAGGAGAAGAGGGAGACCAAATTGGAGGTGGAAAGATGGAGTGAAAAAGATTTTGTGTGATCGGGGCCTGAACATGCAGGAGGGTGAAAGGAGGGCAAGGAATAGAGTGAATTGGAGCGATGTGGTATACCGGGGCTGACGTGCTGTCAGTGGATTGAATCAAGGCATGTGAAGCGTCTGAGGTAAACCATGGAAAGCTGTGTAGGTATGTATATTTGCGTGTGTGGACGTATGTATATACATGTGTATGGGGGGGGGGGGTTGGGCCATTTCTTTCGTCTGTTTCCTTGCGCTACCTCGCAAACCCGGGAGACAGCGACAAAGTATAAAAAAAAAAAAATATATATATATATATATATATATATATATATATATATATATATATATATATATATATATATATATATATATATATATATATATATATATATCCCTGGAGATAGGGGATTAAGAATACTTCCCACGTATTCCCTGCGTGTCGTAGAAGGCGACTAAAAGGGGAGGGAGCGGGGGGCTGGAAATCCCCCCCTCTCGTTTTTTTTTTTTTTAATTTTCCAAAAGAAGGACCAGAGGGGGCCAGGTGAGGATATTCCAAAAAAGGCCCAGTCCTCTGTTCTTAATGCTACCTCGCTAACCCGGGATATGGCAAATAGTTTAAAAGAAAAAAAGAATATATATATATATATATATATATATATATATATATATATATATATATATATATATATATATATATATATATATATATATATTCTTAATCAAGTTAACAGACTAAATGAATTAATCATCAGAGTGATTAAGGAAATGCTGAGAAATGGGAAAAAATCCTTGGAACATTTTAGTTATTTATATGTGAAATTTACTGGCCATGTGAGAAACCATTCAATAGATAAGGTGGAGAAAATGCCAGCTGTGTGGGTTTAGTGTAAAAATCAGAACTTAGTACCACAATGTTCTAAAATTTCTGAAAATAGCCTTGAAAATTTGTATTTTTATGCCAGGAGTTAGGTAGATCTTTAAATGTTGATGGGAAGTAAGATTTTGTATGATAAGTTTGAAGACAATTGAGAAACATCATAAGCCAATATTCCAGTTTCATGATAAGAGAAGAAGTGGATGAAAACTACTATTGACGTTTGTGTAAATAAATTATAGATTTCCCTTTTCCATAGCCAGAGGTTGAACCATTATGTGACATTCATTTTCATTTCATTTCCAGCTAGAAGTTTCAGTTTTCTAAATCATTTCTTACATTTTTCATATATATGTATATATATCATCCCTGGGGATAGGGGAGAAAGAATACTTCCTCGCGTGTCGTAGAAGGCGACTAGAGGGACGGGAGCGGGGGGCCAGAAATCCTCCACTCCTTGTATTTTAACTTTCTAAAATGGGAAACAGAAGGAGTCACGCGGGGAGTCCTCATCCTCCTCGTAGGCTCAGATTGGGGTGTCTAAATGTGTGTGGATGTAACCAAGATGTGAATAAAGGAGAGATAGGTAGTATGTTTGAGGAAAGGAACCTGGATGTTTTGGCTCTGAGTGAAACGTAGCTTAAGGGTAAAGGGGAAGAGTGGTTTGGGAATGTCTTGTGAGTAAAGTCAGGGGTTAGTGAGAGGACAAGAGCAAGGGAATGAGTAGCACTACTCCTGAAACAGGAGTGGTGGGAGTATGTGATAGAATGTAAGAAAGTAAAATCTAGATTGATATGGGTAAAACTGAAAGATGATAGAGAGAGATGAGTGATTATTGGTGCATATGCACCTGGGCATTAGAAGAAAGATCATGAGAGGCAAGTGTTTTGGGAGCAGCTTAATGAGTGTGTTAGTGGTTTTGATGCACAAGACCGAGTTATAGTGATGGGTGATTTGAATGCAAAGGTGAGTAATGTGGCAGTTGAGGGAATAATTGGTATACATGGGGTGTTCAGTGTTGTAAATGGAAATGGTGAAGAGCTTGTAGATTTATGTGCTGGAAAAGGATTGGTGATTGGGAATACCTGGTTTAAAAAGCGAGATATACATAAGTATACGTAAGTAAGTAGGAGATGGCCAGAGAGCGTTATTGGATTACATGTTAATTGACAGGCGCGCGAAAGAGAGACTTTTGGATGTTAATGTGCTGAGAGGTGCAACTGGAGGGATGTCTGATTATTATCTTGTGGAGGCGAGGGTGAAGATTTGTATGGGTTTTCAGAAAAGAAGTGAGAATGTTGGGGTGAAGAGGGTGGTGAGAGTAAGTGAGCTTGGGAAGGAGACTTGTGTGAGGAAGTACCAGGAGAGACTGAGTACAGAATGGAAAAAGGTGAGAACAAAGGAGGTAAGGGGAGTGGGGGAGGAATGGGGCGTATTTAGGGAATCATTAATGACTTGCGCAAAAGATGCTTGTGGCATGAGAAGCGTGGGAGGAGGTTCAGATTAGAAAGGGTAGTGAGTGGTGGGATGAAGAAGTAAGTTTATTAGTGAAAGAGAAGAGAGAGGCATTTGGACGATTTTTGCAGGGAAAAAATGCAAATGAGTGGGAGATGTATAAAAGAAAGAGATAGGAGGTCAAGAGAAAGGTGCAAGAGGTGAAAAAGAGGGCAAATGAGAGTTGGGGTGAGAGAATATCATTAAATTTTAGGGAGAATAAAAAGATGTTATGGAAGGAGGTAAATAAAGTGCGTAAGACAAGGGAGCAAATGGGAACTTCAGTGAAGGGGGCTAATGGGGAGGTGATAACAAGTAGTGGCGATGTGAGAAGGAGATGGAGTGAGCATTTTAAAGGTTTGCTGAATGTGTTTAATGATAAAGTGGCAGATATAGGGTGTTTTGGTCGAGGTGGTGTGCAAAGTGAGAGGGTTAGGGAAAATGATTTGGTAAACAGAAAAGAGGTAGTAAAAGTTTTGCGGAAGATGAAAGCCGGCAAGGCAGCAGGTTTGGATGGTATTGCAGTGGAATTTATTAAAAAAGGGGGTGACTGTATTGTTGACTGGTTTGTAAGGTTATTTAATGTATGTGTGATTCATGTTGAGGTGCCTGAAGATTGGCGGAATACGTGCATAGTGCCATTGTACAAAGGCAAAGGGGATAAGAGTAAGTGCTCAAATTACAGAGGTATATGTTTGTTGAGTATTCCTGGGAAATTATATGGGAGGGTATTGATTGAGATGGTGAAGGCATGTACAGAACATCAGATTGGGGAAGAGCAGTGTGGTTTCAGAAGTGGTAGAGGATGTGTGGATCAGATGTTTGCTTTGAAGAATGTATGTGAGAAATACTTAGAAAAGAAAATAGATCTGTATGTAGCATTTATGGATCTGGAGAAGGCGTATGATAGAGTTGATAGAGATGCTCTGTGGAAGGTACTAAGAATATATGGTGTGGGAGGCAAGTTGTTAGAAGCAGTGAAAAGTTTTTATCGAGGATGTAAGGCATGTGTACGTGTAGGAGGAGAGGATAGTGATTGGTTCTCAGTGAATGTAGGTTTGCGGAAGGGTTTGGGGGGTGGGTGATGTCTCCATGGTTGTTTAATTTGTTTATGGATGGGGTTGTTAGGGAGGTGAACGCAAGAGTTCTGGAAAGAGGGGCAAGTATGAAGTCGGTTGGGGATGAGAGAGCTTGGGAAGTGAGTCAGTTGTTGTTCGCTGATGATACAGCGCTGGTGGCTGATTCATGTGAGAAACTTTAGAAGCTGGTGACTGAGTTTGGTAAAGTGTGTGAAAGAAGAAAGTTAAGAGTAAATGTGAATAAGAGCAAGGTTATTAGGTACAGTAGGGTTGAGGGTCAAGCCAATTGGGAAGTAAGTTTGAATGGAGAAAAACTGGAGGAAGTAAAGTGTTTTAGATATATGGGAGTGGATCTGGCAGCGGAAGGAACCATGGAAGCGGAAGTGAATCATAGGGTGGGGGAGGGGGCGAAAATCCTGGGAGCCTTGAAGAATGTTTGGAAGTCGAGAACATTATCTTGGAAAGCAAAAATGGGTATGTTTGATGGAATAGTGGTTCCAACAATGTTGTATGGTTGCGAGGCGTGGGCTATGGATAGAGTTGTTCGCAGGAAGGTGAATGTGCTGGAAATGAGATGTTTGAGGACAACATGTGGTGTGAGGTGGTTTCATCAAGTAAGTAATGTAAGGGTAAGAGAGATGTGTGGCGATAAACAGAGTATGGTTGAGAGAGCAGAAGAGGGTGTTTTGAAATGGTTTGGGCACATGGAGAGAATGAGTGAGGAAAGATTGACCAAGAGTATATATGTGTCGGAGGTGGAGGGAACGAGGAGAAGTGGGAGACCAAATTGGAGGTGGAAAGATGGAGCGAAAAAGATTTTGAGTGATCGGGGCCTGAACATGCAGGAGGATGAAAAGCGGGCAAGGAATAGAGTGAATTGGATCGATGTGGTATACCGGGGTCGACGTGCTGTCAATGGATTGAATCAGGGCATGTGAAGCGTCTGGGGTAAACCATGGAAAGTTCTGTGGGGCCTGGATGTGGAAAGGGAGCTGTGGTTTCGGGCATTATTGCATGACAGCTAGAGACTGAGTGTGAACGAATGGGGCCTTTGTTGTCTTTTTATAGCGCTACCTCGCACACATGAGGGGGGGGGATGTTATTCCATGTGTTTCGAGGTGGCGATGGGAATGAATAAAGGCAGACAGTCTGAATTGTGTGCATGTGTATATATGTATGTGTCTGTGTGTATATATATGTGTACATTGAGATGTATGGGTATGTATATTTGCGTGTGTGGACGTGTATGTATATACATGTGTATTGGGGGGGGGGGTTGGGCCATTTCTTTCGTCTGTTTCCTTGCGCTACCTCTCAAACGCGTCACACAGCGACAAAGCAAAATGATAATAATAATACATACATATATATATAAATATATATATATATATATATATATATATATATATATATATATATATATATATATATATATATATATATATATATATATATATATATATATATATCTTTTTTTCTTTTCATACTATTTGCCATTTCCCGCATTAGCGAGGTAGCGTTAAGAACAGAGGACTGGGCCTTTGAGGGAATATCCTCACCTGGCCCCCTTCTCTGTTCCTTCTTTTGGAAAATTAAAAAAAAAAAAAAAAAATGAGAGGGGAGGATTTCCAGCCCCTCACTCCCTTCCCTTTAAGTCGCCTTCTACGACACGCAGGGAATACGTGGGAAGTATTCTTTCTCCCCTATCCCCAGGGATAATATATATATATATATATATATATATATATATATATATATATATATATATATATATATATATATATATATATATATATATATATATATATATATATATATATATATATGGATGTTTTGGCTCTGAGTGAAACGAAGCTTAAGGGTGAATGGGAAGACTGGTTTGGCAATGTCTTGGGAGCAAAGTCAAGGGTTAGTGCGAGGACAAGAGCAAGGGAATGAGTAGCACTACTCCTGAAACAGGAGTGGTGGGAGTATATGATAGAGTGTAAGAAAGTAAACTCTAGATTGATATGGGTAAAACTGAAAGTGGATGGAGAGAGATGGGTGATTATTGGTGCATGAGAAGAAGGATTATGAGAGGCAAGTGTTTTGGGAGCAGCCGAGTGAGTGTGTTAGTAGTTTGATGCACGAGACCAGGTTATAGTGATTGGTGATTTGAATGCAAAGGTGATTAATGTGGCAGTTGAGGGAATAATTGGTGTATATGGGGTGTTCAGTGTTGTAAATGGAAATGGTGAAGAGCTTGTAGATTTATGTGCTGAAAAAGGACTGGTGATTGGGAATACCTGGTTTAAAAAGAGATATACATAAGTATACGTATGTAAGTAGGAGAGATGGCCAGAGAGCGTTATTGGATTATGTGTCAATGGATAGGCGTACGAAAGAGTGACTTTTGGATGTTAATGTGCTGAGAAGTGCACATGGAGGGATGTCTGATCATTATCTTGTGAAGGCAAAAGTGAAGATTTGTAGAGGTTTTCAGAAAAGAAGAGAGAGTCCTGGGGTGAACAGAGTGGAGAGAGTCAGTGAGCTTGGGAAGGAGACTTGTGTGAAGAAGTACTAGGAGGCACTGAGTATAAAATGGAAAAAGGTGAGAGCAAAGGGCGTAAGGGGAGTGGGGGAGGAATAGGATATATTTAGGGAAGCAGTGATGGCTTGCGCAAAAGATGCTTCTGGCATGAGAAGCGTGGGACGAGGTTCAGATTAGAAATAATAGTGAGTTGTGGGATGAAGAAGTAACATTATTAGTGAAAGAGAAGAGAGAGGCATTTGGACGGTTTTTGCAGGGAAATAATTCAAATGAGTGGGAGAAGTATAAAAGAAAGAGGCAGGAGGTCAAGAGAAAGGTGCAAGAGGTGAAAAAGAGGGCAAATGAGAGTTGGGGTGACAGAGTATCATTAAATTTTAGGGAGAATAAAAAGATGTTTTGGAAGGAGGTAAATCAAGTGCGTAAGACAAGGGAGCAAATGGGAACTTCAGTGAAGGGGGCAAATAGGGAGGTGATAACAAGAAGTGGTGATGTGAGAAGGAGATGGAGTGAGTATTTTGAAGGTTTGTTGAATGTGTTTGATGATAGAGTGGCAGATATAGGGTGTTTTGGTCGAGGTGGCGTGCAAAGTGAGAGGGTTAGGGAAAATGATTTGGTAAACAGGGAAGAGGTAGTAAAGGCTTTGCGGAAGATGAAAGCCGGCAAGGCAGCAGGTTTGGATGGTATTGCAGTGGAATTTATTAAAAAAAGGGGGTGACTGTATTGTTGACTGGCTGGTAAGGTTATTTAATGTATGTATCACTCATAGTGAAGTGCCTGAGGATTGGCGGAATGCTTGCATAGCGCCATTGTACAAAGGCAAAGGGGATAAAAGTGAGTGCTCATATTACAGAGGCATAAGTTTGTTGAGTGTTCCTGGGAAATTATATGGGAGGGTATTGATTGAGAGGGTGAAGGCATGTACAGAGCATTAGATCCGGGAAGAGCAGTTTGGTTTCAGAGGTGGTAAAGGATGTATGGATCAGGTGTTTGCTTTGAAGAATGTATGTGGGAAATACTTAGAAAAGTAAATGGAAATGTATGTAGCATTTATGGATCTGGAGAAGGCATATGATAGAGTTGATAGAGATGCTCTGTGGAAGGTATTAAGAATATATGGTGTGGGAGGCAAGTTGTTAATAGCAGTGAAAAGCTTTTATCGAGGATGTAATGCCTGTGTACGAGTAGGAAGAGAGGAAAGTGATTGGTTCTCAGTGAATGTAGGTTTGCGGTAGGGGTGTGTGATGTCTCCATCATTGTTTAATTTGTTTATGTATGGGGTTGATAGGGAGGTGAATGCAAGAGTTTAGGAAATGGGGGCAACTATGCCGTCTGTTTTGAATGAGGGAGCTTGGGAAGTGAGTCAGTTGTTGTTCGCTGATGATACAGCGCTGGTGGCTGATTCGTGTGAGAAACTGCAGAAGCTGGTGACTGAGTTTGGTGAAGTGTGTGAAAAAAGAAAGCTGAGAGTAAATTTGAATAAGAGCAAGGTTATTAGGTACAGTTGGGTTGAGGGACAAATCAATTGGGAGATTAGTTTGAATGTGAAAAAACTGGAGGAAGTGAAGTCCTTTAGATATTTGGGAGTGGATTTGGCAGCGGATGGAACCATGAAAGCAGAAGTGAATCATAGGTTGGGGGAGGGAGCGAAAGTTCTGGGAGCGTTGAAGAATATGTGGAAGTCGAGAACATTATCTCGGAAAGCAAAAATGGTTATGTTTGAGGGAATAGTCTTTCCAACAATGTTATATGACTGCGAGGCGTGGGCTATGGATAGATTTGTGCAGAGGAGAGTGGATGTGCTGGAAATGAGATGTTTGAGGACAATATGTGGTGTAAGGTGCTTTGATCGAGTAAGTGATAATAGGGTAAGAGAGATGTGTGGTAATAAATAGAGTGTGGTTGAGAGAGCAGAAGAGGGTGTTTTGAAATGGTTTGGTCTCATGGAGAGAATGAGTGAGGAAAGATTGACCAAGAGGATATATGTGTCAGAGGTGGAGGGAAGGAGGAGAAACGGGAGACCAAATTGGAGGTGGAAAGATGGAGTGAAAAGATTTTGAGTGATCGGGGCCTGAACGTACAGCAGGGTGAAAGGAGTGAAAGGAATAGAGTGAATTGGAAGAATTTGGTATACCGGGTGCGACGTGCTGTCAATGGATTGAACCAGGGCATGTGTAGCGTCTGGGGTAAACCATGGAAAGCTCCATGGGGCCTGGATATGGAAAGGGAGCTGTGGTTTCGGTGCATTATTACATGACAGCTAGAGACTGAGTGTGAACGAATGTGCCCTTTGTTGTCTTTTCCCAGCGCTACCTAGCACGCATGAGGGGGAGAGGTGGTTGTTATTTCATGTGTGGCAGGGTGGCGAAAGGAGTGAATAAAGGCAGACAGTATGAATTATGTACATGTGTATATATATATATATATATATATATATATATATATATATTTTTTTTTTTTTAAACTATTCGCCATTTCCCGCGTTAGCGAGGTAGCGTTAAGAACAGAGGACTGGGCCTTTTTTGGAATATCCTCACCTGGCCCCCTCTGTTCCTTCTTTTGGAAAATTAAAAAAAAAACGAGAGGGGAGGTTTTCCAGCCCCCAGCTCCCTCCCCTTTTAGTCGCCTTCTACGACACGCAGGGAATACGTGGGAAGTATTCTTAATCCCCTATCCCCAGGGATAATATATATATATATATATATATATATATATATATATATATATATATATATATATATATATATATATTTTTTTTTTTTTTTTTTTTTTGCTTTGTCGCTGTCTCCCGCGTTTGCGAGGTAGCGCAAGGAAACAGACGAAAGAAATGGCCCAACCCACCCCCATACACATGTATATACATACGTCCACACACGCAAATATACATACCTACACAGCTTTCCATGGTTTACCCCAGACGCTTCACATGCCTTGATTCAATCCACTGACAGCACGTCAACCCCGGTATACCACATCGATCCAATTCACTCTATTCCTTGCCCTCCTTTCACCCTCCTGCATGTTCAGGCCCCGATCACACAAAATATTTTTCACCCCATCTTTCCACCTCCAATTTGGTCTCCCTCTTCTCCTCGTTCCCTCCACCTCCGACACATATATCCTCTTGGTCAATCTTTCCTCACGCATTCTCTCTATGTGACCAAACCATTTCAAAACACCCTCTTCTGCTCTCTCAACCACGCTCTTTTTATTTCCACACATCTCTCTTACCCTTACGTTACTTACTCGATCAAACCACCTCACACCACACATTGTCCTCAAACATCTCATTTCCAGCACATCCATCCTCCTGCGCACAACTCTATCCATAGTCCACGCCTCGCAACCATACAACATTGTTGGAACCACTATTCCTTCAAACATACCCATTTTTGCTTTCCGCGATAATGTTCTCGACTTCCACACATTCTTCAAGGCTCCCAGAATTTTCGCCCCCTCCCCCACCTATGATCTACTTCCGCTTCCATGTTTCCATCCGCTGCCAGATCCACCCCCAGATATCTAAAACACTTCACTTCCTCCAGTTTTTCTCCATTCAAACTCACCTCCCAATTGACTTGACCCTCAACCCTACTGTACCTAATAACCTTGCTCTTATTCACATTTACTCTTAACTTTCTTCTTTCACACACTTTACCAAACTCAGTCACCAGCTTCTGCAGTTTCTCACATGAATCAGCCACCAGCGCTGTATCATCAGCGAACAACAACTGACTCACTTCCCAAGTTCTCTCATCCCCAACACACTTCATACTTGCCCTTCTTTCCAAAACTTTTGCATTCACCTCCCTAACAACCCCATCCATAAACAAATTAAACAACCATGGAGACATCACACACCCCTGCCGCAAACCTACATTTACTGAGAACCAATCACTTTCCTCTCTTCCTACACATACACATGCCTTACATCCTCGATAAAAACTTTTCACCTCTTCTAACAACTTGCCTCCCACACCATATATTCTTAATACCTTCCACAGAGCATCTCTATTAACTCTATCATATGCCTTCTCCAGATCCATAAATGCTACATACAAATCCATTTGCTTTTCTAAGTATTTCTCACATACATTCTTCAAAGCAAACACCTGATCCACACATCCTCTACCACTTCTGAAACCACACTGCTCTTCCCCAATCTGATGCTCTGTACATGCCTTCACCCTCTCAATCAATACCCTCCCATATAATTTACCAGGATTACTCAACAAACTTATACCTCTGTAATTTGAGCACTCACTCTTATCCCCTTTGCCTTTGTACAATGGAACTATGGACGCATTCCGCCAATCCTCAGGCACCTCACCGTGAGTCATACATACATTAAATAACCTTACCAACCAGTCAACAATACAGTCACCCCCTTTTTTAATAAATTCCACTGCAATAAGATCCAAACCTGCTGCCTTACCGGCTTTCATCTTCCGCAAAGCTTTTACTACCTCTTCTCTGTTTACCAAATCATTTTCCCTAACCCTCTCACTTTGCACACCACCTCGACCAAAACACCCTATATCTGCCACTCTATCATCAAACACCTTCAACAAACCTTCAAAATACTCACTCCATCTACTTCTCACATCACCACTACTTGTTATCACCTTCCCATTTGCGCCCTTCACTGGAGTTCCCATTTGCTTCCTTGTCTTACGCACTTTATTTACCTCCTTCCAGAACATATTTTTATTCTCCCTAAAATTTAA